>NC_073247.2:139253484-139556515 GCF_029281585.2 Gorilla gorilla gorilla
ATGCCTGTAATCCCAGCTACTCGGGAGGCTGAGGCAGGAGAATCGCTTGAACCCGGGAGGCGGAGGTTGCAGTGAGCCGAGACTGCACCATTGCACTCCAGTCTGGGCAAGAAGAGTGAAACTCCGTCTCAAAAAAAATCATAATCATAATCATAATATCAGTAACTGTGAGAGGGAAAGCCTAGTGAAATAGTCATGAACTTTGCAGCATCAAGTTTGTTTTCTAAGAGGTTGGGGAATTAGTAGTATGGAAGCAGTACAAGGGAGGGACTACGAGATGAAACCCACTGCTAAACTTGGGGATGTGTACAATGGGGGAGAATAAGCAGAATAATATCAATTTGTGAGGATTATAGAAGTCAATAATGTCTTCAGAGGAAACTGTTTGCAGTTAAAAAATAAAAGGTAGGTAAAGGCTCAGAGAAGCAGTGGAGGCTACAAGGGTAGTTGCCCACTACACAGAAAAAAAAGTTAGAGGACACACTGTAAGAGTTTATAAATAGAGTTTTTGTAAAGAATAAGGAAGTACAAAGATACAAAGATTTAGAGAGACAATGGCACAATAAAGGGTGAATGGCTTGTAGAGATAATTTACTATTTGGACATTGGCAGGTGGAAGTAGCTAGAAGAGATATCTGTCATTTTCATTTTATTGTGTTTGCTGGTTAAAACAGTGATTAGGAAACAAAAGTCATTGGATAAGGAAGAAAAGAACTCAAAATCAGGGTCAAACACATAGACAATAAGGTTATACAGCATGATGTCAAAACTTCCAAGATTGAAATATTTACTCAAGCCTTCAGTAGGTGAGAGTGGGATAATAATTGTGTGGTATACAGTATTTCAAGACTTACAGAAAATATAAAAACATCTGACACATTTTTAGAATGCTCATTTTTGTAATGAGGTATGGTTTCTTAGAAACTTACTGTGAACAGTTTAGGTATTTTTTTAATGTGGTACTGAATTTTCAACTGTGCATATATCTGTATATAACTTCACTCATTTGTTCTTTTGCAAAGAAATCTCTAAGGCCAGAGCGTAAAGTAGAAAGAACCCATTTAGTGACAGAGTTCAACTTAATCTTTAAAAAATGCTACTGATTTATTTTTGTCAGTTTCTTTGCCAGTCTCAAATTGGTTAATGCTAAGGATATTAAAAGCCCGACCAAAAAAAAGCACAACAGTGTGAGAAATAGGAAGAAAAAAAAGGAAGTGGCAACGAGTTTTATAAACCACAGGATCCTTTAATACAAGAAATTCAATGTAAGAAACAAAAAGTTAACAACTCCCCAATTACTTATTTTTAACAAGTCCCTAGATAGGTAACAGTAACCTTCTATATGTCAGTCCATGGCAAAGAAAATGTTCTAAAATTTCCTTTCTTTTGCAACAAAAATAGTCCTGATGAAGTCAAAGGAAACTATGAAAGAACTGTCCCCCTGACAATAGAACCCTGTAGAGCACAAAAACTAAAAGCACTGACTGGGAGAGAGAGAGAAAGAGAAAGAGATAGAGAGATTGAATACTCTGGCTCTAGTCAAAATGCCTTGTTAGGGCACAAGGAGGAAAAAGAATACAGAAACAAAAAGTTCAGTTACAACAGAAACCATTCAGAGAAAAAAAGCAATGTTTATGACCTAGTGGTAGGATTTTCAGAAGAATATTGTAAATTGTAGAGAGAGACCAAAATTACAAATTAAAGAAAGGAGGAAAAAGGAGAGATTGGATTGAATTAACAAAAAGTGCCAAGGCTGAGGTTTAAAAGGTAGAGCTTTCACCATCTTATGCAAAGTGGCACATTTTGTTCCTATTTCAGAAAATAGGAACAAAAATTTCAGAAAAATTTTCCTTATTAACCAATACGTAAATTTGGTTTTGTAAGTTTGGGCTATTATGAGGGAAGTGTAAGAAATTATGATTTAGAGAGGGCAGGTAGTAAGTGTACTGAAAGGAAAGCACTACTAGTAGTGATGTCAGATAAAATAGAAGAAACTCATTAAAATTTAAATTTTATATAAACAACAAATACTATTCCACATGACATGCTAATACTAAAATAATACCCATAGTTTATGCAGAATTCAAATTTACCTTGATGCCGTCTATTTTTATTTGCCAAATCTGACTATCCTAGCCATGGAATAAGGTAAATGCGGAAACTTAACTAATCAGAAATATGGAGAGGCAGAGTTGATTTGCAGAGTGGGATGACCCCAACTGAAGAGAAGTGGTAAGTGCTGACTCATTTTTTTCCCACATGAAAATTAGTTACAATGGATAGAGATTCATATTTAATCATAAAATTTTACATTTATTCATGCAATTACATAATACATTTACTCTCGTGATGATACAGTTCATACAATCATATGGTACATTAATCATGGAGTATTCATGACCTTAATGGCTATTTTTATTAAAAATTAGTTTTATAATAAAGTTTAGTTTTGAGAGCAAATATATTACGCCAGAAAAAAACGAAACTGGTAGCCTCTAATCACATCACAGAGTCTGGATGGTATGGAATTTTTATCAATATCTGTTCTCTTTGCTAAATTTGACATTATTAATTACCTCCAGTATTTTACTGAAATACCTTGTATCTCCAGTCACACTAGCTCTCTTCCCAGGCACTCATAATGGAGTAGCACATCCATAAAACTGTTAAATACATAACTCACCAAACAATGTTCTTCCACTTTTTTTTCAGCCATCACATTTTCTAATTTATCATTCATTTGAACAAAAATCTCCAGGATATACAGCAAGCATCAAAGTAATAGGTATACAGATATATTTATGGGGTATATGAGATGTTTTGATACAGGCATGCAATGTATAATAATCACATCATGTAAAATGGGGAATCCAGTCACTCCAGCATTTATCATTTGTGATTATGAACAATGCAGTTATATTTTTAGTTATTTTAAAATGTGCAATTAAATTATGATGGAACAAAGTCACCATGTTGTGCTTTGAAACATTAGGTCTCGTTCATTCTTTCTGTACACTATCTTTTTGTACACATTAGCTTACTCCAGTTTTCCTACAACTCAACTACTGTTCCCAGCCTCTGGTAACCATCCTTCTACTCTATCTCCATGAGTTCCACCCTTTCGTTATTTTAGATCCCGCAAATAAGTGAGAACGTGTGATATCTGTCTTGCCATGCCTGGCTTATTTTACTTAGCATAGTGACTTACAGTTACATCCATGTTGTGGCAAATGACAGGATCTCAATTCTTTTCATGGCTGAATAGTACTCCATTGTGAATATGAACTGCATTTTTTTATCCATTCATCTGTTGATGGACACTTAGCTTGCTTCCAAATCTTGGCTATTGTGAAAAGTGCTGTAACAAGCATGAGAGTGCAGATATCTCTACAATATGCTGATTTCTTTTCTTTTGAATACCCAAGAGTGAAATTGCTGGATCATATGGTAGCTCTACTTTTAGTTTTCTGAGGAACCTTCAAACTGTTCTCCATAGTGGTCGTGCTAATTTACGTTCCTATCAACAGTGTACAAGGGTTCTGTTTTCTGCACATCCTCACTGGCATTTATTATTGCCTACTTTTGGACATAGCCATTTTAACTTGGGTGAGATGATATCTCATTGTAGTTTTTATGTACATTTCTATGATGATCAACACTGTTGAGCACCTTTTCATATGAGTGTCATTTGCATGTCTTCTTTTGGGAAATGTCTATTCAGATCTTTCGCACGTTTTTTTGAGCCAATGATTAGATTTCTTCCTGCTTTTGCTGTGTCCCATATATTTTTGTATGTTCTGTTTCCACTATTTGTGTTAAGAAAACTTTCAACATACATTTTAATTTCTTCATTGAATCACTGATCATTCAATAGCAAATTGTTTAATTTTCATGTAGTTGTACAATTTCCAAAACTCCACTTGTTATTAAATTTTAGTTTTAATCCATTGTGATTAGAGCAAGTGCCCATGGCTGCAGATCCAGGAATCCCTGTGCTCTCGGGGGCCTGGGAAGCCCCCTGCCTCTGCAGACTCAGAAGTGCCCGCTCCCGCTCTCTGGCCCCTCCCCTCTCCCAGTGCATGCTCTGGTGAGCAGGAATGTTGTGGCCAAGCCCAAGTGCTGTCATGACCCGGCTGAGTGTGAGCACACTTGGAGCGGTGCTGAGACACCAAACCCCCTGCCACCTCAGCCCCCCAGATGTTGGGTGCCCACGAGCTCAGGAGGGAGGCTGGAGAACTGAGAGCAGCTCAGAGTGGGTTTTCAGGCACCCCTTGGTGCAGATAGCCTGCCCGCCATGGACAGCAAGTTGATAACAATGGCAGACAGAGAAGTTCCAAGGTGGGAGGGGCAGGTCCCCAGTGAAACCCCAATGTATTAGTGTGTTCTCATGCTGCTGATAAAGACATAGCCAAGACTGGGAATTTATAAAGAAAAAGAGCTTTGATTAACTCACAGTTACACGTGGCTGGGGAGGACTCATAATCATGGCAGAAGGTGGAAAGCACATCTTACCTGGTGGGAGACAAGAGAGAACTTGTGCAGGCAAACTCCCCTTTAAAAAACCCTCAGATCTCATGAGATGTATTCACTTTCACGAGAACAGCATGAGAAAGACCTGCCTCCATGATTCAATTACCTCCCACTGGGTTATTTCCACAACAGGTGGGAATTGTGGAAGCTGTAATTCAAGAAATTTGAGTAGGGACACAGCCAAACCATATCATTTCACCCCGACCCCACCCAAATCTCATGTCCTCACATTTCAAAACCAATCATGCCTTCCCAACAGTCCCCGAAAGACTTAACTCATTTCAACATTGACTCAAAAGCCCACAATCCAAAGTCTTGTCTGAGACAAAACAAGTCCCTTCTGTCTATGAGCCTGTAAAATCAGAAGCAAGTTAGTTACTCCCTAGATACAATGTGGGTACAGGCATTAAGTAAATAGAGCCATACCAAATGGGATAAATTGGCCAAAACAAAGGGGCTACTACAGGCCCCATGAAAGTCCAAAATTCAATAGGGCAGTCATTTTTTAAAACTTCAAAATGATCTCCTTTGACTCTATGTCTGACATCCAGGTCATGATGATGCAAGAGGTGGGTTCCCATGGTCTTGGACAGCTCTGACCCTGTGGCATTGCAGAGTACAGCTTCCCTTCATGCAGCTTGCACGAGCTGGCATTGAGTGTCTGTTGCTTTTCCAGGTGTACAGTGCATGCCATTAGTGAATCTTCCATTCTGGGGTCTGGAAGATCATGGCCCTCTTCTCACAGATCCACTAGGCAGTGCCCCAGTGGGAGCTCTGTATGTGGCCTTCAACCCCACACTTTCCTTCCAAACTGCCCTAGTAGAGGTTCTCCATGAGGGTCCCTCCAAACTGCCCTAGCAGGGGTTCTTCATGAGGGCCCTGCCCCTGCTGCAAACTTCTGCCTGTACAACCAGGCACTTCTATATATCCTCTGAAATCTAGGCAGAGGTTCCCAAACCTCAATTCTTGACTTCTGTGCACCCACAGGCTCAACACCACATGGAAGCTCCCAAGGCTTGGCTGGGGCTTGCACCCTCTGAAGCCATGTCCCAAATTGTACCTTGACCTCTTTTACCCATGATTAGAGTGGCTGGGATGAAGATAACCAAGTCCTTAGACTGCACAAAGCAGGGTGGTCCTGAGCCCAGCCCACAAAACCATTTTTCCCTTCTAGTCCTCCAGGCCTGTGATTGGATGGGCTGGTGCAAAACTTTCTGACATGTCCTGGAGACATTTTCCCCATTGTCTTCGCGATTAACATTTGTCTCCTTGTTACGTATGCAAATTTCTGCAGCTAGTTTGAATTTCTTCTCAGAAAATGGATTTTTCTTTTCTATTATATCATCAGGCTACAAATTTTCTGAACTTTTATGCTGTATTTCTTTTAAAACTGAATGCTTCCTACAGCACCCAAGTCATATCTTGAATACTTTGCTGCTTAGAAATTTCTTCCATCAGATACCCTATATTATCTCTATCATGTTCAAAGTTCCCCAAATCTCTAGGGCAGGGGCAAAATGCCACCAGTCTTTTTGCTAAAACATAGCAAGAGTCATCTTTACTCCAGTTCCCAACAAGTTCCTCATCTCCATCTGAGACCACCTCAGCCTGGATTTCATTGTTCATATCATTATCAGCATTTTTGTCAAAACCATTCAACAAGTCTCTTGGAAGTTCCAAACTTTCCCACATCTTCCTGTATTCCTCTGAGTTCTCCAAATGGTTACAACCTCTGCCTGCTACCCAGTACCGAAGTCACTTCCACATTTTCGGGCATCTTTACAGCAGCACCCCACTACCAGTACCAGTTTTCTGTATTAGTCCATTTGCATGCTGCTGATAAAAACATGCCCATGCCCGGGTAATTTATAAATAAAAGAAGATTTAATGGACTCACTGCTCCACATCGCTGGGTAGGCTTCACAATCATGGTGGAATGTGGAAGGCACATCTTACATGGTGTCAAACAAGATAGAACTTGTGCAGGGGCACTCCCCTTTATAAAACCATCAGATTTTATGAGATTTATTCTGCATCATGCGAAGAGTATAGGAAGGACCCAACCCCATGATTCAATTACTTCCCACTTGGTCCCTCCCACAACATGTGGGAATTGTGGGAGCTACAATTCAAGATGAGATTTTGGTAGGGACACAGCCAAAGCACATCACCCACCTACAAGCCAGGGATGGCCTGAAGCCTGGGGACCCAGTTCCAGGTGCAGTCTGCAACCCAGAGTGAGAATTTCCCTGATGCCTTTCAGCCAATCAGATGGTGCTTTTTCAGGCTGGCTCATGGATGCCCATGGACCATTCAGTACACACTTCCTCCCTTCTGAGCCCATAAAAACCCCAGACTCAGCCAGACTCAGAGATTCACTGGGAGACCTGCCTGTGGATAGGAGTTACTCAGTTCGGGTCTCCTCTACACTCATTCAGAAGACCTTCCAGCAGACAGGAACTACCCACTCAGGCTTCCTCTCTGCTGAGAGCTGTTCTGTCACTCAATAGAGCTCCTCTCTGCCTTGCTTACCCTCAAGTTATCCATGTGACCTCATTCTTCCTGGACGCAGGATAAGAACTTGGGAGCCACCAACCGGCAGGAGTGAAAGGAGCTGTAAGATATTCCTGGCTGACTCACCAAGCTGTCAGTGGTGACATGCTCCTGGACTGTGGGAGTGAAGACTGGCGACACTTCTGGGGGCCCAGACCGCAGGAATCCCTGAGCCAGAGCTTCTGTAACACTATAGCATTTCCTTCCTCTGCCAGTGCCAGGTGGTGGCCCTACGCATTGGAAAGTAGCATCATGGCAGGGCCAGACCAGGAGCCATCGAGTAGAGAGGCAGGATTGAAAGATCAGTAATACAAATGGGATGGATCATACCCCTCACACCCCCTCTCCCCACCACCACTCACTGCCCTTTGGCAATAAGAGGGACAGAAGAGTTGCAACCCTTCTGGGAGCCTAGACCTCAGGGCTCCCTGACACAGGACTGTAACATGCATAACAACCTTTTTGGGGCTCTGTGGTTCCTGACATCTCCAAGCTTTTGGGCACCACCACATTTCTCTTCCCCAGACATTGATCCCTGCAGTGGAATCTGCTTGCGGTATGTCTGGTCCAGCTTCAGCCTTACACAGAGTTGGTTCCTGTGCTGGTGCCTGGAGCTGTCTGCCCCTCCCCAGCAGCTAGCATGCCTGGCTGTGCACAGTGGTCAGACCCTGTGCTTGCTTACTCACACACCCTTCATCACTCTGCGCCTGGCTTGCCCTTGGCAGGTGTGGGATCCAGGCCACTAGCATGAGCCAAGTGCAGCCTGCCAGGCTGAGTGGGCAGAAAAAGCCCAGCAGGCGCGAGCAAAACTCACACAGAGGCATTGTCAATCACAGAGGCTTCTGGCTGGCGAAGTGGTAGCCAAAGGATTCTTTGACAGTTTCTTTGTGAATTTTCTGTCTGAAAGACCTATTCAGTGCTGAAGGTGGGTTGTTGAAGTTTCCATCTATTATTACACTGAGACCTATCTCTCTCTTTATCTCTAATATTTCCTTTATATATCTGGCTGTTTCAGTGTTGGGTGCATATATATTTAAAATTGTTATATGCTCTTGCTGAATTGACCCCTGTATTATTATATAGTAACATTCTTTTTCTCTTACGGTTTTTGTCTGAAATGTATTTTAGCTAATATAAGTATAGCAACTCCTCTTTTTTGTTTTCCATTGGCATGGAATATCGGTTTCCATCCTTTTCATTTCAGTCTGTGTGTGTCTTTATAGGTGAAGTGTGTTCCTTGTAGGCAACAGATAATTGGGCCTTCTTTTTTATCCATTTGGTCATCCTATGTCTTTTCATTGGAGAGTGTAGTCCATTCAAATTCAGTGTTATTATTTATAACTAAGGACTTACTTATCCTATTTTGTTATTGTTTCTGATTATATTGTGGTCTTCGCTATTTTTCTTTTCTTGCTGTCTTCTGTTGATTGAAGGTGATTTTCTATGGTGATATGATTTAGTTTTTTACTTCTTTATTTTTTGTGTATGCTTTGTGTTTTATTTTGTGTTATGAAGTTACCATGAGCCTTGCAAATTCTATTATATAAACCATTATTTTAATTTGATAACCTAAGACTTTTTGTGTAAACAACCAAAAAGAAAACTATAATATTCTATGCCTTACATTTTCCCTCTGCTTTTCAACTTTTTGTTGTTTCTATTTATATCTTCTTGTATGCTCTATGTCTTAAAAAGTTGTTGCCATTATTATTTTTAATTGGTTCCTTATTTAGTCTTCCTACTTGAGATAAGATTAATTTACTTGTCACAGCCACATTGTTATAATATTCTTTTTCTATTTACTTAATCAGTGAGTTTTGTGTCTTCAGAGAATTTATTATTACTTTTTATTACTAATGTCCTATTCTTTCTGAATGAAATACTCCCTTTAGCAGTTCTTGTAGGATAGGTCTGGTGTTGATGAAATCACTCAGCATTTATATCTCTGGGAAGGTCTTTATCTCTCCTTTATTCTTGACAATATTTTAACCAGATATACTTTTCTTTTTTTTTATTCTACTTTAAGTTCTAGGGTACATGTGCACAACGTGCAGGTTTGTTACATATGTATACATGTGCCATGTTGGTGTGTTGCACCCATTAACTTGCCATTTACATTAGGTACATCTCCTAATGCTATCCCTCCCCCCTCCCCCCACCCCACGACAGGCCCTACGACAGGTGTGTGATATTCCCCACCCTGCATCCAAGTGTTCTCATTGTTCAATTCCCACCTATGAGTGAGACCATGCGGTGTTTGGTTTTCTGTCCTTGCGATAGTTTGCTCAGAATGATGATTTCCAGATTCATCCATGTCCCTACAAAGAACATGAACTCATCCTTTTTTATGGCTGCATAGTGTTCCATGTTGTATATGTGCCACATTTCCTTTATCCAGTCTATCATTGGTGGATATTTGGGTTGTTTCCAAGTCTTTGCTATTGTGAATAGTGCCACAATAAACATACGTGTGCATGTGTCTTTATAGCAGCATGATTTATAATCCTTTGGATATATACTCAGTAATGGGATGGCTGGGTCAAATGGTATTTCTAGTTCTAGATCCTTGAGGAATCGCCACACTGACTTCCACAATGGTTGAACTAGTTTACAGTCCCAACAACAGTGTAAAAGTGTTCCTATTTCTCCACATCCTCTCCAGCACCTGCTGTTTCCTGACTTTTTAATGATCACCATTCTAACTGGTGTGAGATGGTATCTCATTGTGGTTTTGATTTGCATTTCTCTGCTGGCCAGTGATTATGAGCATTTTTTCATGGGTTTTCTGGCTGCATAAATGTCTTCTTTTGAGAAGTGTCTGTTCATATCCTTCACCCACTTTTTGATGGGGTTGTTTGTTTTTTTCTTGTAAATTTGTTTAAGTTATTTGTAGATGCTGGATATTAACCCTTTGTCAGATAGGCAGATTGTAAAGTTTTTCTCCCATTCTGTAGGTTGCCTATTCACTCTGATGGTAGTTTCTTTTGCTGTGCAGAAGCTCTTTAATTAGATCCCATTTGTCAATTCTGGCTTTTGTTGCCATTGCTTTTGGTGTTTTAGACATGAAGTCCTTGCCCATGCCTATGTCCTGAATGGTAATGCCTAGGTTTTCTTCTAGGGTTTTTATGGTTTTAGGTCTAACATTTAAGTCTTTAATCCATCTTGAGTTAATTTTTGTATAAAGTGTAAGGAAGGGATCCAGTTTCAGCTTTCTACATATGGCTAGCCAGTTTTCCCAGCACCATTTATTAAATAGGGAATCCTTTCCCCATTGCTTGTTTTCATCAGGTTTGTCAAAGATCAGATGGTTGTAGATGTGTGGTATTATTTCTGAGGGCTTTGTTCTGTTCCATTGGTCTATATCTCTGCTTTGGTACCAGCACCATGCTGTTTTGGCTACTGTAGCCTTGTAGTATAGTTTGAAGTCAGGTAGCATGATGCCTCCAGCTTTGTTCTTTTGGCTTAGGATTGTCTTGTCAATGCTTAACCAGATATACTTTTCTAATGTTTAAGATTTTTTCCTTCAGCAATTTAAATATGTCACACCATTCTCTCCTGACCTCTAAAGTATCCACTAAAAAGTCTGCTGCCAAATGAATTGCAGCTCCATTGTATGTTATTTGTTTCTTTTCTCTTGCTGCTTTTAGGAGACTTTCTTTATACTTGACCTTTGGGAGTTCGATTATCAATTGCCTTGAGGTAGTCATCTTTGGGTTAAATCTGTGTGGTGTTCTACGATCTTCTTGTAAGTGGATATTGATATCGTTCTTCAGGTTTGAGAAGTTCTTTGTTATTATCCCTCTGATTAAACTTTCTACCTCTATCTCTGTCTCTACCTCCTCTTTAAGGTTCAATAACTCTTAAATTTGCTCTTTTGAGGCTATTTTCTAGATCTTGTAGCTGTGCTTTATTGTTTTTTATTATTTTTTCTTTAGTCTCATCTGTGTATTTTGAAACAGCCTGTTCTCAAGCTCACTAATTCTTTCTACTGTTTGATCAATTCTGCTATTAAAAGAGTATGATACATTCATCATTATGCCAATCTCTGTTTCTCCAGGATTGATACTTGGTGCCTTATTTAGTTTGTTTGGTGAGGTCATGTTTTCCTGAATGGTCTTGGTATTTTTAGATGTTCTTCTGTGTCTGGGCATTGAAGAGTTAACTATTTCTTGTAGTCTTGAGCTTGTTTGGAACTATCTTTCTTGTGAAAGGCTTGCAGATACTATAATTGACTTAAGTGTTGTGTTATAAGCTAAATCTGCTTTAGGGAGTACTTCAAGCCAATTAACATTGTATTTCTTACAGACTCTTAGAGGTACCACCTTGATGGTCTTGGACCAGATCCGGGAGATCTGCTGGATTACCAAGCAGAGATTCTTGTTCTCTTTCCTTACTTTATCTCAAACAAACAGAGTCTGTCTCTCTGTTGTGAGCCACCTGGAGCTGAGCTTGGAGTGGCACAAGCACCCCATTTCCCACCACTTTTAGGATTGCATTGGGTCAGTCCCGAAGCCAGCACAGCACTGGGTCTCACTGAGTGACTGCTGTAACCACTCCCTTGTTGTGGCCTATATTCACTCAAAGCCCTGGGGCTCTATATTCAGCAGGTGGCAAAGCCTGCCAGGTCTGTGCCCTTCACTTCGGGGTGGCAAGTTCCCTCAGCCCTCAACGGTTCCAACTGTGCCATCTGGGAACCAGAGACTAGATTCAAAAACTTTAGAATTCTACATAGTGTTCTACTGTATTGTGACTGAGCTGGCATACAAACCACAAGACACTGTTATTCCCCCTCTTCTCTCTCTTTTCCAAAGGCGGAGGAGACTCACACTGTGGTGACTCCCACCATACGCCCACAGGAAGGATTGCAAGACTACTGCTGGTGTTCACTTAAGGCCTATGGACTCTTCAGGCAGCTTGGGGTTAATGATGCCCGGCCTAGGACTCACCCTACAGGGCAGTGGGCTCCCCCTAGCCCAGGGCAGGTCCAAAAATGCCCTCCAGGAGGCAAGTCATGGAACTAGGTATCTAAGAGCCCACATGTTGCTCTACATTCCTGTGGCTGATCTGGTACCTAAGTTGAAAGAGAAAGTCCCCTTTATCTTTTCCTCCACTTTTCACAAGTGGAAAGAGTCTTGACCCATAGCTACTACCACTGGAAATGTGCTGAGTCTTTTCTGAAGCCAGCAAGTCTCAGAGTCTCACCCAATACCCTTGACACAGTACCTGGATATTGCTGCTGGTTATTCAGGGCCTAAAGTATCTTCAGTGAGCAGGTGATGAATACTGCGATTAAGGCATTCTTCTCTTCAAGGCACTGGTTTTCCTTCTGGCCCAAGGTGTATCTGGAATTGCTGTCCTGAAGCTAGGGGCTAGAAAGGGGGCCTCATGACTCTGTTTTGTACTCTGTTCTGCTGTAGCTGACATGATATCCTAGATGCAAGACAAACTCCTCCCCACTTTTTCCTCTCCTCTCCTCAAGCAGAAGGAAGAGATCTCTTTTGGCACTACGAGCTATGAAATCTGGGGTTAAGGAAGGGGTTATGTCGGCATTCCCTTAGCCATACTGGCTGGTGTCTCAGTAAGTGCATGCCCCCCACCCCGCCCCACTGTGGCCCATTCTTGGCTCTTATTCCAGAGGTGCTGCAGTCCTTGTGGACTAGACCGCCTTTCAAATTTACTTGGAGCCGTGCAATGCTTTAGCCAGTGGTAGTGAGGCTTGTGGGAACTCAAGTTCAGACCACTGGGATCAGTGACTACCCTCTGGCTAGGGGCTCATTTAAATACTCCCTCCGTGGGTGGTTGTCACCTGAGTTTGCTCTGGTTTTGTTTTCTGCTGTAACAGGGCAGTCCTACGTTCAATGACTCACAGTTGCTGCACTCTCTCTCTTCCCAGTGCATAGAAATGCTCTCCACCCAAAGCTGCTTCTACTGGGGGATGGGGGAGGGAGTGGCATCAGAAATTTAAAACTTTTTTATATCTCTTTAATGCCTCTTTCAGCAAGATGAGGTTAAAACCAGGTACCGTTAGTGTTCACTCACCTGATTTTTGGTCCTTATGAAGGTACTTTTTATGTGTAAATAGTTGTTAAATTGTTGTCCTTATTGGGGAGGGTGCGGCACTCATTAGAGCCTTCTATTCTACCATCTTGCTTCAACCTCACTCCTGATTGAATTTATTTAATTTTCAATTCCAAAGTAAAATTCTTATCTGATTAAGCATTTTTTAATCAGTTATTTCAAATCAATATAGGCTGTTACTGCACCTACTATGGAAGAATCTGTGATCAGATATTTCACTGTCATTTTCCACAGGAAAAATTTGCTTTTTCAGGTGTCATTGGCTACCTTACAGAAACTTGAATGGCCTTAGCCACTTTCTCTCATAACAATACATGGCTGTAATTATTTGTGCTGTTAATTTAGTTCCAGAAGGCCAGCTTTTTTGAAAGAGTCAGGCTTTGGCTGACCCAAGTCCCCTTGGCTCAGTAACAAAGCCCTCAACAATTGCCTACCTTTTGCCCCAAATTATGGAGAAATCACAAATTAAAACCAAAAGGAAAATATTTTTTAAAAATCAAAATTCAGACCCCCTTGTTTCTAATTAGATCATCTTATAAAAGATACACGTTAGTAATTGAATAATATATAACCATGCAATTTCATGTGTAATTTTAGATTTTTTAGTAAACACAGTACAAAAAAAAGAAACAGGGATGATTAATCTTAATAACATATTTTATTTGACTAAATATATCTAAAAAATTATTATTTCACCATGTAATCTATACGAATTATTAATAAGACATTTTACCTTTATTTTATTTTTATATTAAGTATTCAAAATCCAGTCCCTATTTTACTCTTAGAGCATATCTCAATTCTGACTGGCCACATTTCAAGTGATCAATAGACACATGTGGTTAATAGCCACTGCATTGGATAGCACAGATCTAAATCATTTAAGATAGGTGTAATATATTACCTTTAAAAAATAGATTCTTTACACTTCTAAAGTTTGGGTACATTGATAGAAAGAAATTCTTCCTCATGCATCAACTGAAACAGTCACTTTTGGCCTTATTTTAAAATCATTTGCTATTTTTTCATTCTGGCAAAACTAGGAAACTACTGTTTATATTTTACCATAAAACAATCATTTCATGTGATTAAATAAGAATAACAGTAATGTCGATTTTTTGTATGTGTCACATTTTCAAGTGCACATATTTCAAGTGCACATTTTCAAGTGCACATTTTCAAGTACACATATTCAAGTGTGTATATATAAACACGTATACACATACACATATTATATGTATATAAACTAATTTATCCCAGTAACTCTATGAGGTTGGTATTATTTTTATCATCTTCACTTTAGAATTGAGACAATGAGAAGTAAAGTAACTTGCCTGAAATCACATGAATATTTAGTAAAACTAGTTTTTAAACCAAGGAAGTCTGTCTGTAGACTCCTTGATTTTGACCACTACCCTTAAATATCTGAAGAAAACATTCAACTCATTCATTGATGTGCAATATTGTTGGATAAATGTACTTGCAGGCTGAGAAAATGTTCCATAAAATGGACTTGAGAATTTTAATGCAACAGTTTAATGTTTACTTACTATTATTTATATTGAAACTAATTCCATTTCTCTTAGGTAATTCACTTTGCTTTGACTTTAGCAAACCATAGAGTTATTTAAGTAGCAGCAAAAATATGTATCTTTATCACTGTCTCTATCTCTCTATCTCTCTCACTGTATGTATGTATGCATGTATGTATGTATATAATTATTTTAATTAAACATTATATAATTATTTTAATTAAACATTTATGCTCTGGAGGCTAGGCAAATAAATATGCTTGCAGATTAGAGAAGTTTATAAAAACTGCTAGTTGAAATCCAGCCATCTTTCCTGTAATTCTTTCACAAACCCAGATGACAAATCAAATGTTATGGTGTTACAAGAAAAGTAAATCAGCAAAACAAAACATTTATTTGAGTGTTCATGGTGGACAGAGAATATTATTCTAAATCCATTCATGTTCTTGTCTGTGTATTTAAGATCAAAACAGACTTTCACTCAAGAGAATCTAAGGTGGTGACTTCAAACTATACTACAAGGCTACAGTAACCAAAACATCATGGTAGTGGTACCAAAACAGAGATATAGATCAATGGAACAGAACAGAGCCCTCAGAAATAACGCCGCATATCTACAGCTATCTGATCTTTGACAAACTGGAGAAAAACAAGCAATGAGGAAAGGATTCCCTATTTAATAAATAGTGCTGGGAAAACTGGCTAGCCATATGTAGAAAGCTGAAACTGGATCCCTTCCTGACACCTTATACAAAAATTAATTCAAGATGGATTAAAGACTTAAACGTTAGACCTAAAACCATAAAAACCCTAGAAGAAAACCTAGGCATTACCATTCAGGACATAGGCATGGGCAAGGACTTCATGTCTAAAACACCAAAAGCAATGGCAACAAAAGCCAAAATTGACAAATGGGATCTAATTAAACTCAAGAGCTTCTGCACAGCAAAAGAAACTACCATCAGAGTGAACAGGCAACCTACAAAATGGGAGAAAATTTTCACAACCTACTCATCTGACAAAGGGCTAATATCCAGAATCTACAATGAACTCAAACAAATTTACAAGAAAATAACAAACAACCCCATCAAAAAGTAGGCGAAGGACATGAACAGACACTTCTCAAAAGAAGACATTTATGCAGCCAAAAAACACATGAAAAAATGTTCACCATCACTGGCCATCAGAGAAATGCAAATCAAAACCACAATGAGACACCATCTCACACCAGTTAGAATGGCAATCATTAAAAAGTCAGGAAACAACAGGTGCTGGAGAGGATGTGGAGAAATAGGAACACTTTTACACTGTTGTTGGGACTGTAAACTAGTTCAACCATTGTGGAAGTCAGTGTGGCGATTCCTCGGGGATCTAGAACTAGAAATACCATTTGACCCAGCCATCCCATTACTGGGTATATACCCAAAGGACTATAAATCATGCTGCTATAAAGACACATGCACATGTATGTTTATTGCGGCACTATTCACAATAGCAAAGACTTGGAACCAACCCAAATGTCCAACAACGATAGACTGGATTAAGAAAATGTGGCACATAGACACCATGGAATACTATGCAGCCATAAAAAATGATGAGCTCATGTCCTTTGTAGGGACATGGATGAAATTGGAAATCATCATTCTCAGCAAACTATCGCAAGGACAAAAAACCAAACACCGCATGTTCTCACTCATAGGTGGGAATTGAACAGTGAGAACACATGGACACAGGAAGAGGAACATCACATTCTGGGGACTGTTGTGGGGTGGGGGGAGGGGGGAGGGATAGCTTTGGGAGATATAACTAATGCTAAATGACGAGTTAATGGGTGCAGCACACCAGCATGGCACACGTATACATATGTAACTAACCTGCACATTGTGCACATGTACACTAAAACTTAAAGTATAATAATAATAAAAGAAAAAAAATAGCGAGGGTAACAGAAGAAGGTAAAAAAAAAAGAAAAGAAAATCTAAGGTGGGCCAAATGCAGAGGCTCATACCTGTAATCCCAGTACTTTGGGAGGCTGAGGCAGGAGGATTGCTTGAGTCCAAGGGTTCGAGGCCGCAGTGAGCTATGATTGTGCCACTGCATTCCAGCCTGCACAACGACGTGAGACACCATCTCTAAAAAATAAAAGAAGAAGAAAAAATCTAAGGTACAGTGTGAATCATAAAAGCCCATTTTGGCTCAACTTTACCTACCAGCTTATTAAGCATCTCAGTTTTATATTAATTACCCATTATAACAAGCATATAGTTGTGTTCCTGCTGCTGTTACAAGGCTAGTGAGTTTATATTCTCCTTAATTTTTAGGAGACTTGAATCTCTCTGATAATTTACTAATTCTCTGTCAGATCCTTCCAAATTCGTAGTAATAAATGACAAAAAGATTCCACAGACAGATATTGATTACAGGTAGAGTATTCGACTATGTAAGACTGAAAATCTTGTCTGTGTTCTAATTCCAACTTACTGTTATCTAAAATGAGTCCTTCTCTTTTTTGACCTCCACTTCCTCTTTTGTAAAATGATGAGAATGGAAGTAATTCTGTGATCTGTTACAGCTAAAATCCTTAGTGAGCCACCAACATAACATTACAGTAATAATTGAAAAGAACAGATAATTCGAGGCATCCCCTCAATAATGTAAGCTCCCTGCAAAACTAATCCCCAATGCCTGGAATGTTATCTAAGGGAAGAAAGAACTGTACAGTGTTTGTTGATTATGGAAACTGTTTCCCTAATGATGGTTTTAAAACTGTTAAAACAATGAAGCTCTTTTCTAAATAAAATCCTAGATTGAATTGCAATGTACGAATATGATATAACTTGAATCACTTTGGTTGCATCCAAGAGCCCCACACACTCAATCCCCAGAAGCAACTTTGAGGGAGCCTGGGGCTCAACTGAACACTGTTTTAGAAACTAAAGATCTAGAATATGAGTAACTTTCATGTAGTTACTGAGTTCTTACCATGAGTTAGCTCTAGGAAATCAGCAGTACAAGCAACCCAGTTTAGGGACCATGGCAGGTTTCCCTAAGTAAATGGCAATTAAGCAGACCCCGAAAGGATGAATGAGTGTTAACCATATCAAAAGGAAAGAGTGCAGTTGAAGTGGAGTAAAACTGTGTTCTAGAAGAGAGAACTGCATATTACACTGTTTGTTTTTGCTGTCTCACACTCATGGTTGAGTGTTTCCTTTAATATTTGGTGTTTGATTTTGGCCTACAACTAAAAGCCGGCAGTATGAAAAAAAAAATGGTTGTCAATTTTGCTTTGAGTTGCTAAAAGCTGCAATGCCACCTGAGAGAGATGACAAATTGCAATTTTTGAACAAAATTATAAATTTTAAGAGCTTGGGAATTAGCTGATCCTTTATAGTCCAAGGTTAGATCATGTTTCAAAATTCTCCTCTAATCGATGCTTGACTTCACAGTGAACTCTGAGAGAAATTTCATACCTATCTCAATGAAGTTCTTCAGTTACTATGATATAAAATTAATTATATTTATTTTTGAAATAATTATGGGCTTTCTGTTATGCACATTTTATATGGTTTTGGATTTTTTGTGTATATGAGTGTGTAATAGCTAGCATTAAATATTTGTGTACTATTCAGTATAAATGTCCTCTAGGATTGTGCTGATTATTTTTTATATTTTAAGAATTATTATATACATTTTTCAGAATTTAGAGAGAGTTTAATTACTTTGTTCAACCTCACAAAGCACATAAGAATTAGACCCAAGATTTAAACCTAGAACATTGTAATTGAACTAAAACTAGATTAAGTTGTGTATTCCACATTCATTGTGTATGTGTATATATATATATATGAACAAAAATACGTAATGATATACACAAATGCTCTATATATGTCATTGTGTGTATAGACCAGTATATTAATAGAGAAATAGGAGACAGAGATAATTCATTAATCATTATCTATCTTGTAGTGGATACCATTGGCTTTTGAAGTGTGTCAGAAAGACACTAACATACTGGAATTTGGGGCAATCATGTCATATTTTTTTCACATAAAATTTATCCTAGTGTAAAGACAGGCCTTCCAAATTCTGAAATTTGATAGTGGTACAGGTGGACATCAACACATGCTTTCTGATTGCTAACTTAAGATTCTATCTCTGTACTTTATGGCTTTCTAGAATTTCTTAACTCTCAAATATACCTCCATCCATCAGAAGAACAGCCTAAATTTTGCAAGGAATGCATTCAAAAGCAGTTACTTTGCCCCGTAATTTTAAAACAGATAGTTTACTTAAGCAAATAACTTCTGATTCAACTGACAAATTTAAAACAAACAACTCGTAGAAATTTTATTTATCTAAACAATTTTATTCATTATATGTGAAACAGTTTTTAGGGATATAAAGACCACATGGATTCAATAACTGACAGACAAAATATTAGAATTACAGAAGTTAATATCAAGAAATGATTGAGGTTTCAAAAAACTTGTTTTCAGAGATATGACAAACTGAAGCTTAATTTAAATCAAAACATTTTTACATTGAAATTTAGTAATGATATTAATGTGAATGTGTTCTTCATGTGAGGGTTAAATAAGAAATGGCATATAATCAAAAACAAATGGCATCCAAAATCAGAAGTTGAGAAAATCTACTTGCGAGTTGGTTTGGAACATTCAATATTAATGGGAAACTGACACCAGCAAATTTAATCTAAAGGTCAGTTATATATGGCAGTCAAATAGAAAAAATAATCCAAATTAGATCTACTTTTCTCATATGAATTATAAATGGTATTATTTAACCAGTACTTTTTGAACCAACATATCTTGGATTTCATTGGTAATTTTTTTCCATTCTTTCTTTACAAACGTATTGCTCAGTATCACAACACAGGTTTTCTATTTAATTTTATTTAGATGCTTCAGATGCATTATGTTCATGATTCTTATTGTTATCATAGAAAAGTTTAATCAATTAACTTTTTCATTGTTATCATTTATCTTTTTAAAAATTAATTTTCAAAATCTGGTTTGTGCTGTGATAACCGTTCCATCCTCATAGATAATCAGAAAATTCCAAGCTAAGAGTAGATGAACATGACCTTAATTTCTTTCAATTTTGTAAAGAAACCCAGCCATCCCATTAGTGGGTATATACCCAAAGGATTATAAATCATGCTGCCATAAAGACACACACACATGTATCTTTATTGTGGCACTATTCACAATAGCAAAGACTAGGAACCAATCTAAATGTCCAACAATGATAGACTGGATTAAGAAAATGTGGCACATATACACCATGGAATACTATGCAGCCATAAAAAATGATGAGGTTCATGTCCTTTGTAGGGACATGGATGAAGCTGGAAACCATCATTCTCAGCAAACTATCGCAAGGACAAAAAACCAAACACCGCATGTTCTCACTCATAGGTGGGAATTGAACAAAGAGAACACATGGACACAGGAAGGGGAACATCACACACCGGGGACTGTTTTGGGGTGGGGGGAGGGTTAGCATTAGGAGATATACCTAATGCTAAATGACGAGTTAATGGGTGCAGCACACCAACATGGCACATGTATACATATGTAACAAACCTGCACGTTGTGCACATGTACCCTAAAACTTAAAGTATAATAAAAAAAAAGAATACATTGTGCACATGAGTCTGGACAGAGGAGATAATTGAAAAACTACCAGACTAAACAGCTATGGAGATTCGCTTTAAGGGTTTCCTCACTTTCCTAATATTCCCTAACTCTCAGCTTGTATTACGTATACAGTGAAAATAAGCAAGAATGATATATTCTTCTTACATGCCAAACACTGGTATATGCCTATAAATACTCTCAATCCAAATTTCTTGCCTTAGAAACCCAAAAGTCTAATACAGATGTGGAGAGATTGTTTTTGTCTTCTGTACTTGAATGATATTTTTAACTGTATTTTCTTTCCTTCATGGGTTATTGGTCTCACTATTCACTTTAACAGCAAATTTATCCTAGGGCTCTTCAGACAGAATCTTTACACAGCTTAACTCCTCTGGGGTAAAAATGAGGGAGAGCCTCATTAGTCTAATGTTAAGAAAACCCTGGGGATTGTGGTGAACCTTTTTGACAGAAGTCTATGTTTAACAGTTTTTACCAATCTAGGTTTCAGCATTCATCAAATTCATCATGTTTCCCATACCTACGTTTCCAATTTTTTTTGATAAATATTGGCATATCTTACTAAATACATTAAATTATCTTTGATTCTTCTCTATTTTTACTAGAACATGTTTTTTTAACCTTTGTAATGCCTTTCCCATCTTGTAATCTAGTTCTGATCGAACAGCTGCAACCCTGTATTTGATTTTAAACATATGCCATATAAACCATTATATGTTATAATGGTCATAACATTACATGTTATAGTAATATCATAACATTACATAGCCTACTACCTAGTTTCCTCTATGTCTAAGTTCTTCACTCTCCAAACCACTTTACACTATGACCAGTTTAAGCTTCATCAAAAATAATTCAGACCAGGGCCTTCTCTTGCTCTCTAAACTTCTTTGTTCTCTCCAAGTTATAAACGGTCTCTCCCTCCTCTGAATTCCCATAAAATGTTTTAATCTCCGATACCACACACTACACTACATTACTGTGCTTTGTGTACATGCCTTATCATCCTGTTGCAGTACTTGACATATTGTACCTTATGCTCTGTCCTCTTTACCTAGCCTATATATAGATCAGCTGTCGCTGCTTAGCATTTAAGCATAAGGGAAGGCTATTCACCCTAATTTTTTAAAAAATCTATTGGCTGAATCCTACATTAGTTTTTACTTTCTGAAATCCCATCTTAAATTGAATATATCTAAACATCTAGAGGAAACATAAAGATACATTTATTTATCTGAATATTTTATCTATTTTTTTGTGAATGAATAATATTGTTTTTATTTTATTATTATTATTATACTTTAAGTTTTAGGGTACATGTGCACAATGTGCAGGTTAGTTACATATGTATACATGTGCCATGCTGGTGTGCTGCACCCACTAACTCGTCATTTAGCATTAGGTATATCTCCTAATGCTATCCCTCCCCCCTCCCCCCACCACACAACAGTCCCCGGAATGTGATGTTCCCCTTCCTGTGTCCATGTGTTCTCATTGTTCAATTCCCACCTATGAGTAAGAACATGCGGTGTTTGGTTTTTTGTCCTTGCGATAGTTTACTGAGAATGATGATTTCCAATTTCATCCATGTCCCTACAAAGGACATGAACTCTTCATTTTTTATGGCTGCATAGTATTCCATGGTGTCTATGTGCCACATTTTCTTAATCCAGTCTATCGTTGTTGGACATTTGGGTTGGTTCCAAGTCTTTGCTATTGTGAATAGAACCACAATAAACATACGTGTGCATGTGTCTTTATAGCAGCATGATTTATAGTCCTTTGGGTATATACCCAGTAATGGGATGGCTGGGTCAAATGGTATTTCTAGTTCTAGATCCCCGAGGAATCGCCACACTGACTTCCACAATGGTTGAACTAGTTTACAGTCCCACCAGCAGTGTAAAAGTGTTCCTATTTCTCCACATCCTCTCCAGCACCTGTCGTTTCCTGACTTTTTAATGATTGCCATTCTAACTGGTGTGAGATGGTATCTCACTGTGGTTTTGATTTGCATTTCTCTGAAGGCCAGTGATGGTGAGCATTTTTTCATGTGTTTTTTGGCTGCATAAATGTCTTCTTTTGAGAAGTGTCTGTTCATGTCCTTCACCCACTTTTTGATGGGGTTGTTTGTTTTCTTCTTGTAAATTTGTTAGAGTTCATTGCAGATTCTGGATATTAGCCCTTGGTCAGATGAGTAGGTTGCGAAAATTTTCTCCCATTTTGTAGGTTGCCTGTTCACTGACGATAGTTTCTTTTGCTGTGCAGAAGCTCTTGAGTTTAATTAGATCCCATTTGTCAATTTTGGCTTTTGTTGCCATTGCTTTTGGTGTTTTAGACATGAAGTCCTTGCCCATGCCTATGTCCTGAATGGTAATGCCTAGGTTTTCTTCTAGGGTTTTTATGGTTTTAGGTCTAACATTTAAGTCTTTAATCCATCTTGAATTAATTTTTGTATAAGGTGTAAGGAAGGGATCCAGGTCAATATATGCAAATCAATAAATGTAATCCAGCATATAAACAGAACCAAAAACAAAAACCACATGATTATCTCAATAGATGCAGAAAAGGCCTTTGACAAAATTCAACAACCCTTCATGCTAAAAACTCTCAATAAATTAGGTATTGATGGGACGTATCTCAAAATAATAAGAGCTATCTATGACAAACCCACAGCCAATATCATACTGAATGGGCAAAAACTGGAAGCATTCCCTTTGAAAACTGGCACAAGACAGGGATGCCCTCTCTCACCACTCCTATTCAACGTAGTGTTGGAAGTTCTGGCCAGGGCAATTAGGCAGGAGAAGGAAATAAAGGGTATTCAATTAGGAAAAGAGGAAGTCAAATTGTCCCTGTTTGCAGATGACATGATTGTATATCTAGAAAACCCCATTGTCTAAGCCCAAAATCTCCTTAAGCTGATAAGCAACTTCAGCAAAGTCTCAGGATACAAAATCAATGTACAAAAATCACAAGCATTCTTATACACCAATAACAGACAAACAGAGAGCCAAATCATGAGTGAACTCCCATTCACAATTGCTTCAAAGAGAATAAAATACTTAGGAATCCAACTTACAAGGGACGTGAAAGACCCCTTCAAGGAGAACTACAAACCACTGCTCAGTGAAATAAAAGAGGATACAAACAAATGGAAGAACATTTCATGCTCATGGGTAGGAAGAATCAATATCGTGAAAATGGCCATACTGCCCAAGGTAATTTATAGATTCAATGCCATCCCCATCAAGCTACCAATGACTTTCTTCACAGAATTGGAAAAAAACTACTTTAAATTTCATATGGAACCAAAAAAGAGCCTGCATCGCCAATTCAATCCTAAGCCAAAAGAACAAAGCTGGAGGCATCATGCTACCTGACTTCAAATTATACTACAAGGCTACAGTAACCAAAACAGCATGGTACTGGTACCAAAACAGAGATATAGATCAATGGAACAGAACAGAGCCCTCAGAAATAACGCCACATATCTAGAACTATCTGATCTTTTAGAAACCTGAGAAAAACAAGCAATGGGGAAAGGATTCCCTATTTAATAAATGGTGCTGGGAAAACTGGCTAGCCATATGTATTTTATCTATTTGATACTTGGAAATTCAGCATAACTAGATGTTCAATTTTTACCTATTGTTTTGTGTCATGTAGCTATAAATATAGTTTGATACTTAATACTCCTTTTTGTTACGCCTTTTAAATCATTTTCTCCTTGATAATTCCAAACCTCTTGTATATCTATGCTAGTTATTTTTTTACTTTTCAGATATTTTATTTGGTCTATTTTTCCATTTGGTCTTCAACAAAAAGTGCCATCTAGTTGCTCGAACATTACTTGATCAAAACCCATGCTTCAGCCCACAAATAAGTCTGCCTCTGCCATAGAAATGGGGATTATTTTAGATTGAACTATATGAAATTACTATTTTTGTAGGTCAAAATGGTCAAGTATTCGCAATTTCATATGGTTTATCATAGTTAAATAGGTTACATTTTTGGACCAGATTGATGCCAAAATGAATCTGAATTAAAACTCGATTGTTAAACTTTAAAATATTGCTTACACAAACTCTCAACACAATGCATCTTCATTCTTTATTTGCAATGACAATCTAAGAAATAGAAATAAAATCTATTGATTTTTTCTTTATAATGCGTATCTTAATGTACAATCCTTTCCATGTTTACCATATTATCTTAGTCTAGATGATCCCAAAGCACCTCAATTCTGCAATTCTAGAGTTGGTGCTTAATTGGTTTGCTGCCTGGATACTGTGATAAGCAAATACATACACACAGTGATTTGCATATGACTTTCTTTCCTACAAAACATCAAAACAACCTTGGCACTTTTTACACTATGATCAATCATGAGATGTATCATACATAACTATTTACTAAATGTAAAGTACGATCAATACAAGATTTAAATAATAAATTTGAGTGGATTCATAATTATCCCAACGATAACATTCTCACACATATTCAGAAACACTTTTTTATTTGAGAGAGAAAGAGCTGAGGATTTATCTCCTACTCTGGGAGTTGCATATATTTCCAGTTATGCCCGTGGGAATGCATTGTTTATTTGAATGCCATCCATCAGATATACCGGCAAAGAAAAAAGGTTGAGAATTCAGGTGCTACAAGATAAGAGTACAGATTCTTCAACACTTGTCTTTCAAAGCTATCCACAGTTTGTTTTTTACCTATTTCAGCATACATATCCGTTACAGGAAACCGCTCCTGTAGCTCAGCTGGGCAATTATCCTCCCAAGAATATGTGATATGCATTTCTGTCCCTAATTGAAGTATGGAAAATAGTTTTTATCAGAAGTGCAAACTCTTATTACTTGGTAGTAGTTTCCTAAAGCACTGTTAGGAAATAGAATAGTCAGAATGGGATTATCATATGGGAGTTTTTCAATCTAAATCCTACCCGATACTGTTTCATCATTCTGAAGTAACCATTTCATTCTCTGTCTAAAAGTGGAATTATTTTGATCCTATATATTCTTCAAGGCCTTATTAAATCCCTATATATATATATTTTTAAATATAAATTCACTTATTATACCAGGAGTTTGGTTTTTTTATTAGTAAAGACAAAATTTTTCTGTAAATGTTATTTTAAAATAGGAGGTTCTTGGCCTTTACTCTTAAATGTGGGAAACCCTTTCCTTACCTACACTTGATTTTGGTGAAAATAGAAAGTTTTTTTTTTAAATAAAAAGGAAAGACCAACTTTAACCAAGCACACCCACGTGGTCAGAAATTTCAAATTACTGGGTGACTTCATTATGCCAATTACACATAGTAACGTGTAATTCAGACTTCACCAATGAATACATGAGTAAAGTCAATTCTTTGATCATTCATTTTGTATTAAATATGTTCTCTCCAAATTTATGTCAAGTTAGAAGATTAGTGCCATGTTCTCTAAAAAAGAAAAACAATAAATAAACTCTCATATATGATTAATTTGAAAATAATATTTTAAATGAAAATCCCTTCAAACACCTATGTTATTAGGTGTTTTTATTGCTATTAAAAACTATCCAATCTAACTTCTAGTCAAACGCAAAGAATAGTACTTTTTACAGTTGTCCCTTTCATTGTGATTGTGCATTGTCAAAGCAGTGAGCACTGATGCTCACATAAGCTCTGAAGTTGTGCTATTGGAAGAGTCCAGTTAGGTTTGGCTTAATTTGTTTTTAAGAAAGCAATGCTTCACTCCCTACTAGCTTTGGTGATAAATAAGCGGTTTGTATTCTCCTCTTAGCACTGAGTTTGATAGAGATGCTTTCCAAGTAAATACTGTAATCAGACATAGTTTATGGGAATGAGTCTCTAGTAATCATTTCTGGCAGGTACAGTACAGCACTTGAGCTGTTTCCTTTTTTAATTTGACATTCCATTTATGTTTGACCATTTTCATCTGTGGAGAAATGATGGAGTGGCACAAGAGTTTTTTGAAAATGGTAGAAATTATACTTTCCAGTATTGCCTCATTATGGAGAGAATGTTCTGGTTCTAGTCTTTGTTTCCTTCATACTGAGGAGAAACCTGATAAACTATTTTACATAACCCTGAAGTGCTTTTAGTTAGAAATGGCTGCTGTAAGATGTTTTAAGTGTACTAGATTCTCCTGGTTTTGGATTTGTCTGGAATACAGAAAATATAGAATACAAATAAAATTTCATTTTATTGTTGGTTGTATAGCTAGGTACTCGCCTTTCCATCACCAAAGACTTTTCAAAAGTTTCAGTTTGTCCTTAAGTGACTCCTTGAAAACATAGACCACATCATAGTTGGATATGCTTCCATCTATGCATCATTGTAAGACTATTAATTTAGGACCAAAACAATACTCACCTCAGGAGGCTATCTTTAAACTATTAATGTTGTATCACAGTAAACGTCTCAAGTATTTTATTCAAAGCAAGTATAGCAATAATAGAAATTTTAAGACACACTCATGCACGTAGACACTCACAGACAATATTTTAGAGAAAATTAAAAGTTGGATTAACAGAACATGCACTTTTGAGTTGAAGAGTCTATTTTGTAGTTTCATGGACTGTGAAAATATATCATTTAGTAATAAAGAAAATGAACAAAGGCACAGTACTGCTATTAATTAATTTATCTATGTATGCAGTAAAATCACAGCCTTTTAACTTTAGGCAAGACTATTATTGGTGACTTTGTGTTAAAAATTCCATGAGTATTCTACATTGACTTTATAATTTTGTAACTGGAGAAGACCAGTGGTACCTAGATATATAAGAAAAACCTGATGAAACTTCGTAAGAAAATCTTGTAAACATTTTAGGAAAATGATCAATAAATTCCAATTATTTAATAATATTTTTCCGGTACAGCAGTATTGGTTAGAATTCTCTAATATTAGTTTTAGTTTTATTATATTTTTAATATTTTAATTTTTGATAACTGCTTTTTAAAAAATTTCCCTTTTAGTAAATGTAGTCATAACTGTTAATGTTTTACATGATAGGCAAAATGCTAAGAATAATTCCCTCAGCATTCCACTTCATATCGCTTGGAATCTACACATATAACGGATATCACTTCTGTGATTATGTTATGTTATATAGAATAGTTCACATTAAGAAAAAGAGATTATCCAGACAGACCTAATCTAATCACATGAAACTCTAAAAGCATAGAGCTTTCTTTAGCTGGTGTCCAAAGGAGAATCCAGACAGATTGGAAGCAAGAGGAGAACTTGAGAAGCCATTGCTTCTTTGAGGATGGAGTGAGCTACCTAAGAAGGAGTGGGTGGCCATGAGAATCTGAGGACAGAAAGCAAGAAAACGGAGACCTCAATCCTACAGCTATAAGGAACTGAATTCTGTCAATGATCTAAATGAACCTGGAAGCAGATTATTTTCCAGATCCTTCAGACAAGAGCCCAGCTAAGCCTACACTTTGATTCCAGCCTTGTGAGACCCTAAGTAAAGAAACCAACCAACCTCACCAGAACTTCTGATTTATAGAACTGTTGGATAATAACTGAGTCTTGTTTCAAGTAATTAACTACATGGTAATTTGTAACACAGCAACAGAAAATGAATGCATTCTCCCTGAAATGTATTGTATTGTATGCATGACGAATGTAGTCATCCCTCCATTTCTCCTTTTTGAAAAAGAACCTCTAAAAATGCTGTAATTCACAGGTCTCCCCTGCTGGAATAAGCCACTTAATTTCCCAGATGCTAGTGGTGGTGTCTGTTGATGGCTTCCTCCTTAGGAATTACCCTTGGCCAATGGGAATTTGCTTAACTAAAGTCATGCCTCTTCCTCTTCTGGGACACTTTCTGTTCTGAACATGGTAGTCTAGGATTGCCTCAACTCTAGAACATTTCTGAAAGGTCATCACTATTTCAGTGATTTCTGAGGGATTCACTGTGGCCAAAGGTTGCAAACAAATTACAGCTCAATTCTATTTTAACGAATCCTGATTCTAATATTTCTTTGCAGATATTGCTCTTGGGAACACCCATCCCATTAAATTCCTGCAGGCAGATATCTTATTTGAAGTCCAATTCTAGGGAAACTTGACTTAAGACAGCTTAAGTCTTAATACTATCTAGGTATTACATCTCCTAGCCTTCCTTAAAATGACACTTGCAACTTTCAGGTCCTATCCCTAAAAGGATGCCGGTTGCTCTCCGCTCCTCCAAACCTACCTTCTTTTGGAAGTGGTGATGGGAAAGCAATTTTGACAGAGGCAAAATCTTGGATATTGATAAAGTAGCAACAACCTTTTTGACCTTGGAGGAGAAACCCCTTTTATGCCCCAGACATCTAACTACGTACGAAAGAGACACACCTTTTATCTTTCTTAAGCCTCTGTAATTAGATCTCTGTTAAAGTAGCTTTACAATTATTCTAACATATGTAATAAATAACTAATCTGGTATTTAAGGAACTATTTTGGTATGAAGCTATTTGGAAGTTTTAGATTATTTACATATTGTTGCTTGTGTGTTGGACTTTTTAGGGGTGTCAAGATGATTCATCTAAACCTGCTTGCTGACATTTAAAACATCTTTAACAGACTTCACTTTTGTCTTTTCCATAACATAAGGCCAGATGCCTTAGTAAACAAATATAGTGTGTTTCGTTTTTAACATATGAATGCTAGATACTCAAATATTTATTTAGTGATCAGTGTGGTCATTTGCTTTGTTCTAAAAACTGGGACTGCAGAGAATAATATGATAGTATTAGGAGCTTAGGAACCACTGGAGATTTCAAAACTGTAATCAAATAATTACAATACAATGGGAGTGGAAGAATTTCCAGAACTAGATAGCATAGAACAAGATGGAAAACTTCAAATGTGAGAAACCAGTAAGGAATCAATCAAAAAAGGGTGATGAAGGCCTGACCCTTGGCAGTGGGGATGCTTTAACAAAATAAGATATTTAGAAGTTAGAATTGTTGCCAGGCACGGTGGCTTACACCTATAATCCCAGCACTTTGGGAGGCAGAGGCAGGCGGATCATGAGGTCAGGAGTTCGAGACCAGCCTGATCAACATAGTGAAATCCCGTCTCTACTAAAAATATAAAAATTACTCGGGTGTGGTAGCATGTGCCTGTAATCCTAGCTACTCAGGAGGCTGAGGCAGGAGAACTGCCTGAACCCAGGAAGTGGAGGTTGCAATTAGCCGAGAACGTGCCACTGCACTCCAGCCTGGGCAACAGAGCATGACTCCATCTCAAAAAAAAAAAAAAAAAAGAAAAGAAAGAAAGTAATTAGAATTGTAAATACCTGGTGACTTAATGAATTCAGAGTGTGAGGACTCCCTATATAAATGAGATCATACAATATTTGTCTTTCTGTAACTGTCTCACTTCACTAAATATAATGTGCTCCAGGTCCATCTATGTTGTTGCAAGTGATGGTATTTCCTTCTTTTCAAGGTTGAATAAAATTTTATTGCATATATATACACACATCATATTTTCTTTATTCATTCATCTTTCAACTGACATTTAAGTTGGTTCCTGTATTAGTCCGTTTTCACACTGCTATAGAGAACTTCCTGAGACTGGGTAATTCATAAAGCAAAGTGGTTTAATTGAATCACAGTTCCACAGGGCTGGGGAAGCCTTAGGAAACTTACAATCATGGCAGAAGGCAAAGGGGAAGCAAGCACTTTCTTCACAAGGCATCAGGAGAGAGAAAGCAAAGGGGGAAGAGCCCCTTGTAAAACTGTCAGAGCTCGTGAGAACTCATTTACTATCACATGAACAGCATGGTGGAAATTGCCTCCACGATTCAATCACTTCCAACCAGGTCCCTCCCTTGACATGTGGGGATTATAGTTCGAGATGAGATTTGGGTGCAAACACAGAGCCAAATCATATCAGTTCCATATCTTGGCTATTGTGAAATAATGCTGCAATGAACATGAGAATGCAAATGTCTCTTCAATGCAATTATTTTATTTCCTTTGGATATATATCCAGAAGTAGGATTGCTGGATTACTTGTTATTTTTATTTTTAAATTTTTAAAGGAATTGTCATACTGTTTTCCATAATATTTATACTATTTACATTCACATCAACAGTGTACTAGGGTTTCCATTTCTCCACATCCTTTTGAACATTTATTTGATAAAGGAATATCATGCTTTATTACACTTCACAGATATTGTATGTTTGACAGATTGAAGGTTTGTGGCAACCCTGAACTGAACAAATCTATAGGCACCATTTTTCCAACACCAAGCACTCATTTTGTGTCTCTGTCTCACACTTGGTAATTCTCATAATATTTCAAGCTTTTTTTACTTTATTTTCTTTTTTTCTTTCTTTCTTTTTTTTTTTTTTTTTTTTTTGGTGGAGACAGAATCTCACTCTGTTGCCCAAGCTAGAGTGCAGTGGCATGATCTTGGCTCCCTGTAGCCTCAACCTCCCAGGCTCAGATGATCTTCCCACCTCAGCCTCCCAAGTAGCTGGGATTACAGGCAAGTTCCACCATGCCTGGTTAATTGTTTGCATTTTTTGTAGAGACTTGGTTTCGCCATGTTGACAAGGCTGGTCTCAAACTTCTGGGCTCAAGTGTTCCTCACACCTGACCTCCCACAGTGCTAGGACTACAGGTGTGAGCCACCATGCTTGGCCTAATTTCATTATTATATATGCTGTGGTGATGTGATCACTGACCTTTGATGTTATTTTTGTAATTATTTGGGGGCACCATGAACCGATCCATATAAGAGGAGAAACTTAACAAATATTCTGTGTGTTCTGACTGTTCTACCAACTGGTCATTTCCCTAATCTCTCTCCTTTTCCTTAGGCCTTCCTATTTTCTGAGATACAAAAATATTAAAATTAGGTCAATTGTTAATCCTACTGTGGCATTTATGTTGTTCTCATGTGAAAGGAAGAGTCACATGTTTCCATTTAAATCAAAAGCTAGAAATGATTAACCCTAGTGAGGAATGCATGTCAAAATCCAAGATATGCCAAGAGGTTGGGGTTTTGTGTGAAACAGAGCCAAGCAGTGAATACAAAAGAAAAAAAAATTACTGAACGAAGCAAAAATGCTACTCCAGTGAACACAAGAATGATAAAAAAGGGAAACAGCTTCATTGCTGATATGGAGAAAGTTGTAGTGGTCTGGATATATCAAACCTGCCACAACATTCCCTTATGCCAAAGCCTAACCCAGAGAAAAGTCATATCTCTATTCAATCATATGAAGGCTGAAAAAGATGAGGAACCTGCAGAAGAAAAGTTTGAAGCCAGCAGAGGTTGGTCATGTGGTTTAAGGAAAGAAGCTATCTCTATAACATTAAACTGCAAGAAAAAGTAGCAAGTGCTGATGTAGAAGCTGCAGCAAGTTATTAAGAAGATCAAGCTAAGATAATTAATGAAGGTAGCTACACTAAATAACATTTTCACCATAGACAAAACATCCTGACACTGGAAGAAGATGCCATCTGAGACTTTCATAGGTAGAGTGGAGAAGTAAATGCCTCGCTTCAAAGAACAGGCTGACCCTCTTGTTAGGAGCTAATGCAGCTGATGACTTTAAGTTGAAACCAATGTTCATTTATCATACTAAAACTCCTAGAGCCCTTAAGAATTATACACAGCCTGCGTTGCCTGTGCTCTATAAATTGAACAACAAAGTCTGGATTGTAGCACATCAGTTTATAGCCTGATTTACTGAATATTTTAAGCCCACTATTCAGACCTACTGCTCAGAAATAGATTCCTTTCAAAATATTATTACTTATTGACAACACAATCACCCAAAACTTCTGATGGAGAGGTAAAAGGAAATTAAATGTTTTCGTGTCTGCTAGCCCAACATCCATTCTGAACCTAATGAATCCAGGGTAACTGACATTCGAGTGTAATTATTTAAAAATACATTTTATAAGGGTATAGGCTGCCATTGATCATGATTCATCTGATGAATGTGACCAAGGTAAATTTAAAATCTTCGGGAAAAGATTTGCCATTCTAGATACCATTAAAAACATTTATGATGCATGCAGGGGGTCAAAGTATCACCTTTAACAGGAATTTGAAAAAAGATGGTTTCAAATATCATGGATGACTTTGAGTGATTCAAGACTTCAGTGGAGGAATTAGCTTCAGATGAGGTGGAAATTGTAAGAGTAACAGAATTAGAGGTGGAACTTGAAGATGTGATTGAATTGCTGCAATCTCATGATAAATCCTGAATGGATAAGGAGTTGATTTTTATGAATGAGCATTGAAAGTGGTTTCTTGTGATGGAATATACTCCTGGCGAAGATGCTATACACATTTGGTGAAATGACAACAAAATATTTAGAATGTTATATACACTGAATTGATAAAGCAGTGGCAGGGTTTAAGAGGATTGACTCCAATTTTGAAATAAGTTTTAGTGTGGGTAACATGATTTCAAATGGCATTGCATGGTAAAGGAAAAATTTTCATAAAGGGAAGAGTCAATTGATGTGACAAATTTCCTTACTGTGCTATTTTAAGAAATTGCCATAGCCACACCAACTTTCAGCAACCATCACCCTGATTAGTGATCAACCATCAACATCAGGGCATGACCTTCAACCAGCAAAATATTGTGACTCAGACGATTGTTAGAATTTTTAGCAATAAAGTATTTTTAAGTTTGATCTATGCATTTTTAAATGTAATCCTATTGCACACTTAATAAACTATAGTATAGCATAAACATAACTTTCATATGCACCAGAGAACCAAAAAATATTCCGTGGTTCACTTTATTGTGATATTCACTTTATTGAGGTAGTCTGGAACCAAACCCACAATATCTCTGATTTATGTCTGTATACATATGTATGTTTTAATTATAGACATCAATGACAGGAGTGAGGTACCCTTTTCACCACACCCTTACTCACACTTGTTATCTCTTGTCATTTTGACAGTACCCCTCCTAACAGATGTGATGTGGTATCTTAATGTGGTTTTGATTTGCATTCCACTAATGACTAGTGATGTTGAGCAGCTTTTCAGAAACCTTTTGGTCATTTGTGTATCATTTATGGAAAAATTTCTAAAGTGAACATCAGGTTTTATAATGCGATTGCAGCAATTTAATCACATTGTCAGGCTCCACTTCTAATTCAATTCCTTCTAATTTTTAATTGGCTTATTTTTTGTTTTGGGGTTTTATGCTATTTTATTGTATGAGCTCTTTGGTATATTTTGGAAATACATACACAAACAGGCACACAGAACACATATGGTTACAAACATTTTCTTTTATAGTTTTTATGTTGCCTTTTCATTTTGTTGTTTCCTTTGTTGTGCAGGAACATGTTAGTTTCATGTCATCCCACATGTTTTTTTCTATTTTTTTTTTTTGGCCAAGTGTTTAATGTGATATGCAAAACATCATTGCCAAGACCAAAATGAAGCAACTTTTCCTTATATTTTTTGTTAGGACTTTTATGGCTTACATTTATGTGAATGTGTTTAATCCATTTCTAATTGATTTTGGCTTGTGGTGTAAAAAATAAGGCCCAATTTTATTTTTTGCATGTGTTTGATGATTAATATTGAGTATCAACTTGATTGAATTGAAGGAGGCAAAGTACTGATCCTGGATGTGTCTGTGAGGGTATTGCCAAGGGAGATTTACATTTGAGTAAGTGGGCTGGGAAAGACAGACCCACCCTTAATCTGAGTGGGCACCAATAATCAGCTGCCAGTATAGCTAGACTATAAAACAAGCAGAAAAACGTGAAAAGCCTAGACTGGCCTAGCCTCCCAGCCTACTTTCTCCCATGAGGGATGCTTCCTGTTCTTGAACAATGGACTTCAAGTTCTTCAGTTTTGAGACTCAGACTGACTCTTCTTGCCCCTCAGCTTGCAGACGGCCTATTGCGATCATGTGAATACTTAATAAACTCCCCTTTACACACACACACACATATATATACACATACATACACACACACACACACACACACACACACACATATATATACATATATAAAATACCTATCCTATTTGTTCTGTCCCTCTACAGAACCCCGACAAACACAGATTTTGGTACCAGGAGTGGTTCTAGAGGAACAGAATATTAAGGATGGAGTTCTTTCATTGGTTTTGCGGTTTCTGGAGTTGGCTGCCTAATATGATTAGACCCAAAAATGCTAAGGACTTCCATTAGTATGGAGAACACTGATAGTCCTTGGTGTGAACTGTTTAGAGGGTTATGCAAAGCGAATGCATTTGACACTCCTGATTCACCACTCATGAGAGGCTAGGAGTTTAGTGACTCTCTATATAATTAATATCTGTGACCATATGTGGAGAACTAAGGAACATAATGAAGCTGGTTGGTTGCTCTTAAGTTCAGTGGACAAAGTGATGAAAGGAAATGATGAGCTCAGGGATTCTAACTCCAGAGTTCAGAAGCAGATACTGAGCCTCAAAACTGCTAAGATTGCCCTGAGAGAGAGTCTTATCTCCTGTATAGAAGGAACTGAAATTGTGAAAAAACAGACACAAGCTCTCATCATGAGTGGCTGACCTGCAACAAAAGGTGCATGCACAGCCTCGCCAGGTGTCTATTAGTGAGGGCACTGATTAGAAAAGAATGGGACCGTGCAACTTGGAATGGAAACGTGGGAGGACCCTAATGAAGGTGGGGACACTGAGTTTGTAAACTCTGATGAACATTTTTTTTCCAAAAGAAATATTTTCTCCTTCTCCAGTAGTGACAACACCTGCTCCCCAACCCATGCTGCCATCAGCCTTTCCACCTTTGAGAAGATAAACCCTGTGCTGCCTGAGGCAACAGTGATGGACTCCCCTCAGGCAGTTGCCAGGCAAGATAATGTTGATTCTCCTCAGAATCAATATGCAGAAATTATTTCCAGGGTGAGTCTTCAGACTTAGATTTCCCATTGGAACAAGCCAAGGAGGAAAGTGTGAGGAATGTTCACTCTCCCATTCAAGCCGGCAGAGGTCTACCAGCCTCCTTTCAGGGGAAGACTTCTGGTCTGGTGTTAGTGCTACAGTAAGCTGCGAAAGACTGTATAGGGAGTTCCCACTCTCCTTTTTAGGCAAGCAGAAGTTTCATCCCTTCCTTCAACAGGTGGTGTGGGTTTGTCACTGTAACAAGCCAGGGAAGAAGGCAGACAGAGTGCTCACTCTCCTATTCAGGAACACCAAGATCTCTAAGCCTCCTTCCAGTGATAGATTGCTGAGATTTATGGGGTAGAACAAGCCAAGGAAGGAGACACAAAGAGTGCTGTCCCTCCTGTTCTTGCTCCCAGTGGCCGCTAACCTCTTTCCAGGGAGAGCCTGTACGCTTGGTTTTATTGCTGCTGCACGCTGGGGAAGAAGATTTAGAGCATGTAATTTCTCTATTTAGGCTTCAGAAGGTTTATTCTGTATTTGTTATGAAAGCTCCTAGATACTAACCTTTTAGAAGCCAGAACCACAGGGATCTACTGGAAAAGTATGCAGGCAAATTGTTTCCAGGGTGAACTTGGGAGTTGGACTGATTCCAGGGGTGACAGCTTCTGGAAGTGCTCACATGGTTGAACACTTCTTCTCCCGACTTCGTTCATTTTGCTTTGGGAAGATACTTTGGTGCTTAGTGCCTGCTACTACTCAACCAAGATGATTTAAGAGCCAAGCCTTCTGGCAGGGGCCATAAAAGTTGGGGTGCAAGCCTCTCACCCCTCAGGAAGAAGCTGAAAGTTGGTAAATCCTTTATGATTGTGAAGTGCTATGCTCAGGGTAAACTTGGTGCTAGAGTATATTTCCGCTTTTTCTGCATGTTTTGATGTGTATAGTTTCTTAGTCATTCAGTGTTTAAGAGTCTTCCAAATAGATTCTGGCTTTCTTTTGAAGAGAATCCATCTGTGTGTAGATATTTACTCAATTTATCCATGAGAGATAGTCAAGGGCCTCCTATTCTACCATTTGCTGACATCACTCCTAGAATTTTTATGACACACGGATAAAATGACTCTATCTTTATGAAACACCTCTCTTTATTCCTAGAAAAAATTCTTGTTCCAAACTGTGTGGTATTTGGTAATAAAATAGCGATTCCAACTTTCTTATGATTACTGTTTGGAATATCTTTTAAAATCCTTTTGCTCTTGAACTATAGTTCCTTTAAAGTGAGTTTCTTGTAGAATAGAGTTTTTTCATTGTCCCATCAGATGATCTCAGCCTTTTAACTGGAGATTTACATGCACATGTAATGTATTTAGTGATATACCAGGTTTAAATAAACCTACTTTCTATTTGCCCTCTCTTTTCTTTAATCATTTTTTCCCTTTTTTTCTGTCTTATTTTGGATTAGTTGCATATTTTAGTATTCCATTTTATTTACACTATTGGCTTAGTTGCTATACTTTTATTCCTACTTCCAGCTCTTTGTGATATAAATAATTTACTTCCGTAGGTGTGATTAAATAATAACACATCATTTTTTCTATATAATTTAAAGAATCTAGAGATGAGAAAATAAATACCTCTCATTTACCACTTTGGGTGGTTTTTATTAATTTGTATATTTAAAGGTTTACATGTGGTAGCACTTTTCTTTTTCCTAACAAACTTTCTTCCACATTTCCCATAGTTCAGGTCTGCTGGCCACAGCTGTCTCTGAGTTTATTGTTCCAAAATCGTGTTTAGTTTTCTTCATTTTTCAAATAAATTTTCACTGGCTTTACAAGTATAACTTTTCAGGTTTTTGTGTGTTTGTTTTCACAGCCTTTTGTAGATGCTGTTTCATTATTTGTCTGGCTTACATGGTTTCTGAGAGAAAGTATAACACCCTTTCTAAGAGCTAAGTTTTATAAAAAATGGTGTCTTTTCTCTGGTTACTTTTAAATATTTATTGTTTATTATTCATTTTTAAGCTATTTGAATTTCATGTGTCTTTGTTCAGTTTTCTTTTTTTATCTTGCTTTATTTTATTAAGTTCAGAATCCATGCTTTCACAGATGCTTTCAAACTTGGAAAATGTTCTTGAATATTGTTTGTACCTTTCATTCTCTCTCCTTTCCTAATGATATTCCAATGACATGTATATTATACAATTTGATGTTGTCTGAAAAGTCACCAAGGTTCTGTTTGTTCTTTCAGTCTTTTTTCTCCTTTGTTACTCATGTATATTGTCTTATTGCTATGTGATCAAAAGCATTTATCTTTCTTTATGCAGTGTCGGAAGCATTGTTAATCCAATCCAGTGAAATTTGTATGTTCTTTATCATACTTTTTTCCATTTCTAGAAATGACATTCTAATTTTATCTATTCCATTTTTCCTCATTAAGTTTGTGTTTTTCTAAACATATGTGACCATATTGGTGATATTTGCAATCGTTATTTAAAAGATCTTGTCTGTTGATCACAGCATCTCTCCCCTTTCTGTGTGTTTCTACTGAGTTTTCCCTTGCTTATGAGTCACATTTATTTCTTCTTAGACCTAGTAATATATTAGTACACAGATTTCAAGGTGAATGAAGTTACAGTATTATGACACTAGGCTAAAGTGAAGTATAAGATTTTATCCTGCTTTTGAAAATACAAAGTTAAGCATCTTTTTTTTCTCAAAACTTGAAACACGTAATCATTCATTTATTTCATAAACATTTATTGATCTTGGCACTTTTTTGGTTGCTGATGAAAATATCTTTACAGAAAGAGAGACTTTGACAATTATTTATTCAGTAAACTAAAATATTTTCTAAATTTCTTAGCCATTTCTCGCAGAGTCAAAAGCAAATTAGACTGTAGGCTTTTCTAGGGTATGAACCAGGACTGATTTATATTTGTATCTATCCTCCAATCACTTAGCACAGTCAGTAACAGGAGCTCAATAAACATTACATTTAATCAAAAGGCAGGTAAAGAAGTCTGTAAGAAATATAGAAGAAGTCTGTATTTCTCTGACTTCCCTAGAAAACTAAGAAGCCTGCCTTTTTCTTTAAAAAAAAAAAAAGCTATTATTTATCTATTTTTTTAAATTTTATTTTTCTTTAAGTTCCAGTATACGTGTGCAGAATGTGCAGGTTTGTTACATAGGTATACATATGCCATGGTGGTTTGCTGCACTTATCAACCCGTCATACGTAGTGACAAATTATGGTTGACATTTCCAAGTGATAATTTTACTTAAGTGACAAAAATGTACCACATAAAAAGATTACATAAGAATGTCTTAAGACTTTTCTGAATATGTTTAATCTTACATTTTTCTATTCAGTATGCTGCATTCTGTAAAGTCACTTTCATTTTCACAAAGGTTCAATTATGCACATTTTCTTTGTTAATCTGGCTGCAGAACTGCATGGTTATTTTGCTTACTTCTAAATTGCTAATTTATTGTTTGTGAGCTATTACCTATATAATAATTGCAAGAATTAAACCTTAAAAGGGATTACGAATTAATCTCAGAATACAGACTGGTTCTTCTCAAGTGTAGCTACAGGTATTTATTAAGCCCAAATTCCACCCTCTTCCACAATGTACCTGGATTAGAAAATGTTAAATGGTGAGTAGGACTGACTTCGTTCGAAATGGGTGTTAACACTCAGATGTACTAATAAATCCTTGAGGTAGAAAAACATTTGACTGAAAAACTAAAGGCATGTATTTTCTGTGGCTAGATTATTACTCTGATTTTTTTACAGTAAAAACTAATTTGGTATTTAGCCATTATATATGTTGAATGATAGCAAGTGATTAATGAAAACTGAATAAGTAACATAGGGAAACACAGAAATCTATAATTTGCCATCATATTCACAGTGTTAGAGAATGTAAAACAAGGCATCCACCTCAGTCCCTAATATACATTCAAAATAGCTTATGTTCATTAAAAAATTTGCCTAAAATAATATGTCAGGAATTCAGATTAACAGTCCAGGATTTTTCCATTCATCTGTACTGAGTGTTTTCTTTGTATTTAGCTACACAAAAGATGTCAAAATTGGCCGGGCGCAGTGGCTCACGCCTGTAATCACAGCACTTTGGGAGGCCGAGGCGGGCGGATCACCAGAGGTCAGGAGTTCAAGATCAGCCTGGGCAACACGGTGAAACCCCGTCTCTAGTAAAAATACAAAATTAGCAGGGCATGGTGGCACATGCCTGTAATCCCAGCTACTCGGGAGGCTGAGGCAGGAGAATCGCTTGAACCTGGGAGGCAGAGGATGCGGTGAGCCAAGATCGTGCCATTGCACTCCAGCCTGGGCAACAAGAGTAAATCTCTGTCTCACCAAAAAAAAACAAACAAACAAACAAAAAAAAAAGATGTCACAATTACAATCTCCTTCAAGCCTTCAGAAGATTATCTTTGGTTAACCTGCTATGCTGGGGGGAAAAACGGTTTCTCAAATGGGAGTTCACCCTTCATTGGCAGCTTCCCATGGGAATCCAAAGTAGAGTTGAGTGAAGAAAAGAAGCAGATAAAATGAAGGATTGAGGAAAGTAGAACCAGAAGTATTAATATAAAGAAGAGGCTAAATGGAAATTATGGTGACAGGCACAAAAGGATTGTTAAAGCTGAATAAACAAGATTTAGGCTGACAGAAAATGGATTGAGGGTTTCTGAAAAAAGCATATACTCAAGAAGAAAGACTAACCATATCCAACCCCAATTACCAACCAAAAAGAGTCCAGGACCAGATGGATTCACAGCCGAATTTTACCAGAGGTACAAGGAGGAACTGGTACCATTCCTTCTGAAACTATTCCAATCAATAGAAAAAGAGGGAATCCTCCCTAACTCATTTTATGAGGCCAGCATCATCCTGATACCAAAGCCGGGCAGAGACACAACCAAAAAAGAGAATTTTAGACCAATATCCTTGATGAACATTGATGCAAAAATCCTCAATAAAATACTGGCAAAACGAATCCAGCAGCACATCAAAAAGCTTATCCACCATGATCAAGTGGGCTTCATCCTTGGGATGCAAGGCTGGTTCAATATATGCAAATCAATAAATGTAATCCAGCATATTAACAGAACCAAAGACAAAAACCACATGATTATCTCAATAGATGCAGAGAAGACCTTTGACAAAATTCAACAACCTTCATGCTAAAAACTCTCAATAAATTAGGTAAGAGCTATCTATGACAAACCCACAGCCAATATCATACTGAATGGGCAAAAACTGGAAGCATTCCCTTTGAAAACTGGCACAAGACAGGGATGCCCTCTCTCACCACTCCTATTCAACATAGTGTTGGAAGTTCTGGCCAGGGCAATTAGGCAGGAGAAGGAAATAAAGGGTATTCAATTAGGAAAAGAGGAAGTCAAATTGTCCCTGTTTGCAGATGACATGATTGTATATCTAGAAAACCCCATTGTCTCAGCCCAAAATCTCCTTAAGCTGATAAGCAACTTCAGCAAAGTCTCAGGATACAAAATCAATGTACAAAAATCACAAGCATTCTTATACACCAACAACAGACAAACAGAGAGCCAAATCATGAGTGAACTCCCATTCACAATTGCTTCAAAGAGAATAAAATACTTAGGAATCCAACTCACAAGGGACGTGAAGGACCTCTTCAAGGAGAACTACAAACCACTGCTCAGTGAAATAAAAGAGGATACAAACAAATGGAAGAACATTCCATGCTCATGGGTAGGAAGAATCAATATCGTAAAAATGGCCATACTGCCCATGGTAATTTATAGATTCAATGCCATCCCCATCAAGCTACCAATGTCTTTCTTCACAGAATTGGAAAAAACTACCTTAAAGTTGATATGGAACCAAAAAAGAGCCCGCATTGCCAAGTCAATCCTAAGCCAAAAGAACAAAGCTGGAGGCATCACGCTACCTGACTTCAAACTATACTACAAGGCTACAGTAACCAAAACAGCATGGTACTGGTACCAAAACAGAGATATAGATCAATGGAACAGAACAGAGCCCTCAGAAATAATGCCACATATCTACAACCATCTGATCTTTGACAAACCTGAGAAAAACAAGCAATGGGGAAAGGATTCCCTATTTAATAAATGGTGCTGGGAAAACTGGCTAGCCATATGTAGAAAGCTGAAGCTGGATCCCTTCCTTACACCTTATACAAACATTAATTCAAGATGGATTAAAGACTTAAACGTTAGACCTAAAACCATAAAAACCCTACAAGAAAACCTAGGCATTACCATTCAGGATATAGGCACGGGCAAGGACTTCATGTCTAAAACACCAAAAGCAATGGCAACAAAAGCCAAAATTGACAAATGGGATCTAATTAAACTAAAGAGCTTCTGCACAGCAAAAGAACAACTACCATCAGAGTGAACAGGCAACCTACAAAATGGGAGAAAATTTTCGCAACCTACTCATCTGACAAAGGGCTAATATCCAGAATCTACAATGAACTCTAACAAATTTACAAGAAAAAAACAAACAACCCCATCAAAAAGTGGGCGAACGACATGAACAGACACTTCTCAAAAGAAGACATTTATGCAGCCAAAAAACACATGAAAAAATGCTCATCATCACTAGCCATCAGAGAAATGCAAATCAAAACCACAATGAGATACCATCTCACACCAGTTAGAATGGCAATCATTAAAAAGTCAGGAAACAACAGGTGCTGGAGAGGATGTGGAGAAATAGGAACACTTTTACACTGTTGGTGGGACTGTAAACTAGTTCAACCATTGTGGAAGTCAGTGTGGCGATTCCTCAGGGATCTAGAACTAGAAATACCATTTGACCCAGCCATCCCATTACTGGGTATATACCCAAAGGACTATAAATCATGCTGCTATAAAGACACATGCACATGTATGTTTATTGTGGCATTATTCACAATAGCAAAGACTTGGAACCAACCCAAATGTCTAACAATGATAGACTGGATTAAGAAAATGTGGCACATATACACCATGGAATACTATGCAGCCATAAAAAATGATGAGTTCATGTCCTTTGTAGGGACATGGATGAAATTGGAAATCATCATTCTCAGTAAACTATCGCAAGAACAAAAAACCAAACACCGCATATTCTCACTCATAGGTGGGAATTGAACAATGAGATCACATGGACACAGGAAGGGGAATATCACACTCTGGGGACTGTGGTGGGGTGGGGGGAGGGGGGAGGGATAGCATTGGGAGATATACCTAATGCTAGATGACGAGTTAGTGGGTGCAGCGCGCCAGCATGGCACATGTATACATATGTAACTAACCTGCACAATGTGCACATGTACCCTAAAACTTAAAGTATAATAAAAAAAAGAAATGACACATATATGACCAATAAAATGAGTTTATAAAAAGACCATTACTCAAGAACCTTGAACTTCTGCGTACATAAAAGCATCCTACATATAGTCAACATGTTTCAAACCCAAGATATTTTGTTGCTAAAATACTCATCTCTTATTCTAAAAAATAAATACCTTTTTTCACTAGTTTTATTAAATTCAATAAGAATCAGTCTTATAGTTCGATTGGATGACAGGAATTACATTTGATAAAACTGTTTGATTAGAGGGTAATTATCATTATTAGATTAGAAGAAATTAAATTACAATTACTAAAATTACAGATAATTATAATATAGCTTATTTTCAAAGCTAAATTAATCCTTCAAAAAACCCATATTTTATCCATGTGCTTAGTATATGCCTGTATATCTGTTAATAGGATGCATAATAATGGCTTTGGTCATTTGAAAGCTAAAAGTATGTAATTGAACAATTATTACAGCCACATTGCCTGAAGGCACTATTTGTCATGAGAGTTATGTGATGGCAAATTATATCCACTCAACCTTGAAGGATAATTCTATCTTCAGATGGGAATAGATTACCATTACACTTCTTTCCTCCCTCCTCCAAATTTAACTATTGGCTTTTACAATGTAAATTTTCTGAAATGAACACTTTTAAGTGCCAGATTGCTTTGATTTAAACAAAAAAACTGTGTACAATGCACATTTTTCAGCATATTTCAGATGAATGTTCAAACAGAAGTAAAATAAAATCTCACTCCTCGAGAACATAGACACAATTTAAGAAATAGGGGTAATATTTGAGTTACTAATGTAGTTGTCACAAAACCCTAGCCTGGAACTATGCATTTTTTCAACCACAGACATAGTGATATTACTTTAACATACAATCTGTTCATTTGATTTTCTAGCTCTGAAGTGATCATAAGTAACAAAATAGAGTGCAGAGGAAATTTTTAAAGGCAGGTTTATAATGACAAGAGAAGTAAAAACTCAAACTGTGATGCCAACAAAAGTAGTAAAATAACTAAAAAATAGTTTTGAATTCAATTCTTACAAAGACAGTATAATAGATGAGACTCTTAATGTTTATTCTAAGTTATAAAATAATTAAATTCCATTTGGTTTTCTTTTTGAACTGTCAGGGAATAGAATAGATACTAGAAAGGCTTCTATCATAAAGGACTATTTTTAATTGTATTTTTGTTATCTTCAAATTTAGTACTACACCTTCAGTAAAGCCAAGTAAACATTATTCTATACATTTATGTGATATAAAATAGGATTTAATACTCCAGAACGAATCATGCCTTTTTGTGATATCATTGAGTTACAACTTTCTTGGCTAGGTATTTTATTTTTAAAATGAAGAAATTTAAAAATTCAAATATTTGAAGGAATTGTTTAATAATTTGTGATTTATAAATATTTTCTGTATGTTGGAACATGTTCACTGGTCTCTTTGAAATTTTGGGGGAAATTTATGACAGTATTTAGAAATATAATTTATATCAATAATTTTTTGATTTGTATTATTTTGGTCCTATTGATGCCAGGAGTGAACATTAGAGACATATCTCGCTTCTTTGGTCTGTGAACCAATGGCTGGGAAACACTGAACTAGTCCTTTTAAAAATGATATGTTCAATGACTGATTAATTTAAAGCAAAAATAAAAACTAAACCAAAATAAACAAAGATAAAGGAAATAAAATCCACACATCAGTTCACAGGGTTTTTCATTAATAGAGGTAAGTTTTTAAACCTTAAATTTCTTATGTCTTCTTTCCCATGAGATTACGACATTATGAAAAGATAAATAATATTAGACTGATAAAAATAAGTCAGAATATATATGAGCCTTTTTAAATTTAATTTAATTTAATTTAATTTTATTATTATACTTTAAGTTTTAGGGTACATGTGCACAATGTGCAGGTTACATATGCATACATGTGCCATGTTGGTGTGCTGCACCCATTAACTCGTCATTTAACATTAGGTATATCTCCTAATGCTATCCCTCCCCCCTCCCCCCACCCCACAACAGTCCCCAGAGTGTGATGTTCCCCTTCTCGTGTCCATGTGTTCTCATTGTTCAATTCCCATCTATGAGTGAGAATATGCGGTGTTTGGTTTTTTGTCCTTGCGATAGTTTACTGAGAATGATGATTTCCAATTTCATCCATCTCCCTACAAAGGACATGAACTCATCCTTTTTTATGGCTGCATAGTATTCCATGGTGTCTATGTTCCACATTTTCTTAATCCAGTCTATCATTGTTGGACATTTGGGTTGGTTCCAAGTCTTTGCTATTGTGAATAATGCCGCAATAAACATACGTGTGCATGTGTCTTTATAGCAGCATGATTTATAGTCCTTTGGGTATATACCCAGTAATGGGATGGCTGGGTCAAATGGTATTTCTAGTTCTAGATTCCCGAGGAATCGCCACACTGACTTCCACAATGGTTGAACTAGTTTACAGTCCCACCAACAGTGTAAAAGTGTTCCTATTTCTCCACATCCTCTCCAGCACCTGTTGTTTCCTGACTTTTTAATGATTGCCATTCTAACTGGTGTGAGATGGTATCTCATAGTGGTTTTGATTTGCATTTCTCTAATGGCCAGTGATGGTGAGCATTTTTTCATGTGTTTTTTGGCTGCATAAATGTCTTCTTTTGAGGAGTGTCTGTTCATGTCCTTTGCCCACTTTTTGTTGGGGTTGTTTTCTTCTTGTAAATTTGTTTGAGTTCATTGTAGATTCTGGATATTAGCCCTTTGTCAGATGAATAGGTTGCGAAAATTTTCTCCCATTTTGTAGGTTGCCTGTTCACTCTGATGGTAGTTTCTTTTGCTGTGCAGAAGCTCTTTAGTTTAATTAGATCCCATTTGTCAATTTTGGCTTTTGTTGCCATTGCTTTTGGTGTTTTAGACATGAAGTCCTTGCCCATGCCTATGTCCTGAATGGTAATGCCTAGGTTTTCTTCTAGGGTTTTTATGGTTTTAGGTCTAATGTTTAAATCTTTAATCCATCCTGAATTGATTTTTGTATAAGGTGTAAGGAAGGGATCCAGTTTCAGCTTTCTACATATGGCTAGCCAGTTTTCCCAGCACCATTTATTAAATAGGGAATCCTTTCCCCATTGCTTGTTTTTCTCAGGTTTGTCAAAGATCGGATAGTTGTAGGTGCATGGCATTATTTCTGAGGGCTCTGTTCTGTTCCATTGATCTATATTTCTGTTTTGGTACCAGTAAATCACAAGCATTCTTATACACCAACAACAGACAAACAGAGAGCCAAATCATGAGTGAACTCCCATTCACAATTGCTTCAAAGAGAATAAAATACCTAGGAATCCAACTTACAAGGGATGTGAAGGACCTCTTCAAGGAGAACTACAAACCACTGCTCAAGGAAATAAAAGAGGACACAAACAAATGGAAGAACATTCCATGCTCATGGGTAGGAAGAATCAATATCGTGAAAATGGCCATACTGCCCAAGGTAATTTACAGATTCAATGCCATCCCCATCAAGCTACCAATGACTTTCTTCACAGAATTGGAAAAAACTACTTTAAAGTTCATATGGAACCAAAAAAGAGCCCGCATCACCAAGTCAATCCTAAGCCAAAAGAACAAAGCTGGAGGCATCACACTACCTGACTTCAAAATATGTGTCATTTCTAAAGGCATTATTCAGATCTACAAATCACTCCGTAGTGAAGAACATTGTTGTACTGAGTGTAACTTTAGTTTTATTATTATCCCTTACATGTAGAACACGGAAAGAAGTTTGTTTTATATTTATCATACCCTCATTGTAAGTATTAAGTTGGTTATACTATACTTGTTTTTTAAACAAGAAATGTTTCAAACATAAAACTGTGTTTCCATAGGAATAATATCATTGACTATTGAACTTTAAACAAAATTGGAACTGGGGCAAAGAACTAAACAAAAATACAGTCAATACCTTCTTGATAAGGCATAGGCTTTGTTTCTGAGGCTCTCAAGCTCTGTGACTAAGTTTTTTAATTAAAAAAATTTAAAGCAAAGTGGGACATGACTGTTATATAGAAAAACCTTTCTAATAGTTCTGTGACTCCTAGATCTTCAATGGATATTAGTTGGAATACCCAGGGAAACAAGCAAAATGTGAATTTTTGAAAAATACCTCCAAGTTTTCCACTCAGCAATGTTACCCTCTAGATTTGTGTCACTTGCATGTGGAGTGCGTCAACTTATTGCCCAGTAGTATGTTATCCATTATATACATTTCAAAGCATTTCATATCAACTATCTCATTTGGGATATTTAATCATTCTTCTTACCTAGGATTTAAAACTCTGATATCGAACTGGGTTTAGAAAGCTGTTTTATTTTTTTCATAAGGATTATTTTTCTGAAATTCAGGTAAGAGCCCCTCAGTTTTTGTTTGTTTGTTTATTTTTTGAGAATGAGTCTTACTCTGTCACCCACGTTGGAGTGCAGTGGCACCATCTCGGTTCACTGCAACCTCCATCTCCCAGGTTCAAGCGATTCTCCTGCCTCAGCCTCTCGAGTAGCTGGGATAACAGGGTAGCCCTTCAGTTTTAAATGTAACAGATTCATAAGTTCTTTGGAAAGAACTGTGATCGGTGAGTTAAAACACAAAGGAAGATTCATAAATGTTCTCAACACAAAAAACTGAAAAGTATTTGAGGCGATGAATATGTTAATTAGTTGATTTAATCATTCCATAATATAAACATATATGAAAACATAAGATTGTATCCCATAAATATAGGCAATTAGTGTTTCTCAAATAAAAAAAGAAAATATTTTATTTAAAAGGCAGAGACAAGCACATTCTCAGGAAAATAATTCCTGGTATTTCCTCTGTGATCTAAATTTTAAAGTAAGAATTTAAATTTTGTAAAAAATAGATTTCCCAAGCCAAGCCACCTGCCCACCAGTTCTGCTTCTCCCCAAAGCATGAACCAGCTCAGTGCCCAGCCAATAGGGGAGCTTCCCCTGAGCAAGGACCAATCTGGCACACTACCTCCAGGGAAGTGACATCTAAGCCAAGTCATTGGCTGACCAGCTTCACACTTTTCTTGAACATGAATCAGCCTGGCATTCTATCCCAAGGGTAGCAGTACTTGAAGTGAGCTGCAGATCAGCCAGCCCTGTGCCTCCCCAGAGTGCAGACGAGCCCCGTGTCCAGCCACAATGGGAGCAGCACCCAAACATAGCCTCCACCAAATCAGCCTTGATCTTTCCCCAGAGCACAGATCAGCCTGATGCCCGGGCCCTAGGGGTGTAGTGCTGCACCCAAATGTCCAGGCTACCCGAACTTCCTTTCCCTGGGAAAGAGTTCAGCCCAGTGCCCCATGTCCATGGGAGAAGAGCCCAAGTAGGCAGTCTAGCCACAGAAAAATCCTCTGCAGCTTTAGCCACTGAGACACTTGCAGATACCCCATGCGCATATATTGGAAGAATTAATATTCCTGAAATGTTCATACTATCCAAACAATCTACAGATTCAATGCAAGCACTATCAAAATACCAATGACATTATTCACAAAATAGAAAACAATTCCAAAAATTTGTATGAAATACAAAGAGCCAGAATATCTGAAGCAACCATGAGCAAAAAGAAAAAAAGATGCAGGCATCATAATATCTGGCTTCAAAATATACTACAAAGTTATAGAAACCAAAACAGCATGGTACTGTCATAAATGCAGATACATGGACCAATGGGACAGAACAGAGAGCCAACAAATAAGTCATGTTATTTATATCCAAACCATTTTCAACAATGGCTCCAAGACACTAGAGTGGGAAAAGGACAGTCTCTTCAGTAAGTGGTGCTGGAAAAACTGGATATCCATATGCAAATGAATGATACCAGATGCCAATTTCTCACCATGTACAAAAATAAACTCAGAATAGATTAAAAAATTAAATGTAAAACCAGAATCTGTAGAACTACTAGAAGAAAACTTAGAGGAAATGCTTAAGTATAATTGTCTGGGCAAATATTTTATGATCAAGTCCTCAAAAACACTGGCAACAAAGGCAAAAACAGACAAATGGGTTCATACTATAAAGCTTTTATATAAAACTATAAAACTTCTGCACAGCAAAGAAAATAATCAATAGAGTGAAGAGACAACCTGAAAAATGGGAGAGCATATTTTTAAACTAGTAATCTGATAAAAGATTAATATCCAAAATATGCAAGGAATTCAAACAACAAATAACAAATAACAATAAGAAGAATTTTAACATGAAAAAAGACTTGAATAGAAATTTCTCAAAGGGAGACATATGAATGACCAACAAGTATATGAAAATTTCTTCACCATCACTCATCATAAGGAAAATGAAAATCAAAACCCCAATGAGATACCATCTCACCCCAGTTAGAATGGCTATCATAAAAAAACAAAAAAAATAGCAAATCCTGGCAAAAATGCCAAGAACAGGAAACAATTATATACAGTTGGTAAAAATACAAATTAGTATATTATTAGAAAAACAGTATGGAAGTTTCTTAATAAACTAAAAATAGAACTACCATGTCATCTAGCAATTCCACTACTGGATTTAGAATTGAAGGGAAGGACATTAGTACGCTGAAAAGATATTTACATTCCCATGTTTTATGTAGTACTATTCATAATAGCCAAGAAATAGAATCAACCTAAGTGTCCATCAATAGATGAATGCACAAAGAAAATGTGGTATATATACACAATGGAATACTATTTAGCCATAAAAAAGAATAAAATCCTTTCATTCACCACGATATGAAAGAGCCTACAGGGCATTATGTTAGGTAAAATAGGTACAGAAAAATTAATACTTCGTGCTGTAATTCACATATGGAAGCTAAAAGAGTTTATAACATGGAAGTAGAGAATAGAATAGTGATTACTAGAGGCTGGGAAGAGTAGAGGGAGAAAGAATAGGGAGAGGTTGGTTAACGAAGATAAAATTATAAATTACACCTAAATGGGAGTAATAAGTTCCAGTGTTCTATAACACTGTATGGTGACTACAGTAAATAATAATTTATGGTATATTTTCAAATACCTGAAAAGGAGAACTTTGAATACTTCCATCACAAAGAAATAATAAAGGTTTGAGGTGATATATATGCCAATGACCCTGATTTGATCATTACATATTGTATTCATGTACTTAAATATCACACTCTACCCCATATATATATACAATTATGTGTCGACTATATATATACATAATAAATAGCCAGAATTCAAATTGTCTTTTCATAAAGATTTAAATTAGTTTTCAAAAAAACATTACAGGATATCTTTACAATTGACTGATATAATCTGATACATTAGATCTTTGCCATTTTTTTATTCTTTAAGTAGGCTATTTACAACTCTAGAGACAGAAGCTTTAACTTGTAGAAACTTGCAGAAAATAGAGATTAATACAAATAATTCCTGACCACAGAAATGCAAAATGTGTCAGTGGAATGCAATTGATTATTGCTGTGTGGATACTGAGCAAATTTTCATTTGTAAATTTATTTTAGCATTCCTTTCTGACAATAAATGTTTGAAACTTGAGTTCTTTTTTGATCTTACAGCATATCCCACTGGCTCTCTCATTAATTAGTTAAGAAATGTTTGAAGCATGCTATTATTAAGAATAACAATTCTCTTTGTCTAGTATTTACTAAATCAATATTTCAATAACTAATTTATCTAAATTGCACATAAATATAATATATTATGGGCTGAATTGTGTTCCTCAAAAATTCAGGCATCGAATTTCTAATCCTCAGTAGCTCAGAATGTGACAGTATTTGGAGGACCTTAACATGGTAATTCGTTAAATAAAGTATGTAAGACTTAATAAACTTTGATTGGTATCCTTATAAGAGAAGGAAATTTAAACACACAAAGAGACACCAGGTATGCATCCAAACAGACAAAAAGCCATGTGAGAAAACAGTTAAAAGGCGGCTATCTAAAAGCCAAGGAGAAAGGTTTCGGAAGAAACCAAACCAGACACCTAGATCTTGGAGTTCTAGCCTACAGAACTGTAAGAAAATAGATTTGTATTGTTTAAGTCACGCAGTCTGTGGCATTTTGTTGTGGCATAAATATATATATATATATATTTTTAAGAGGCATATATATATATAGATAGATTGATTTATAAGATCACTGTGTAAAATATTAAAATCACTCTAAATGCCCACGAGTAGAGGTAAATATAGGAATATTATGGTATATGAATACAATGACATACTATTGAACATGTTAAAATTAGTAAAATAGGGTATTTACCAAGATGAATACATATAAAGAACAAAATATGAAGTGAAAATACACGTTGTACAATGGTTAACACCTGGTTAATACCATTAGTGTATATTTCAAAGATATAAATACAAAAACCCAGTTGTATATACTGTTCACTAGTATACATAAATATATAGTATAAAATGTTAAATCATAAGTATAAAATATTCGTAAAAGTGGCAATGTCTGATAATATTGGGAGGAGAACTGGACTGAAGTTAAACAATGAGGTTTATTCAAAGTTACTTATGTTAAATACATATAAAACATAAGATACAAAATGTAAAATGCTTTCATTAATATGAAAATAATTTGATTAATCCTATGACATGATATTATAGGTGTTTCTTGCAGCTTTCAACATAGTTTTTTCTGAATGTTTTAGTGAATATAAAGACATACAATAAACACTAAAAGATGATTTTATTATGTAGTTTTAGGAGCACTGCAACTTTCCACAGTGACTGAAAACTAAGATATAATTGGAGAAATTGCCACTAAGTCTTAAATTTTCAGTGAGTATGGCCCTGTGCTATAGGCTATTTAAACATAATTGACATCAATTAAAATATAATTCATAAGAAAAGATAAATGGCAGTGTGACATTACTTACAATCAAATGACCATTATTCAGAGCATTTTCCGAAAGTGTGTTTTGTTCGTTTGCATCTGCCATTTTTTGAGAGTAGAAGTTTATTTCACTAATTTCTATTCTGGTCGGATTGCTTTCTGAGTGTAAAGACAAGCTTTGCTAAAATGCATAGACAGGTAGGAATTGTTGAACAGAAGGATTAGTCCTATTGGGAATTTCACAGCTAGATTCTATGAGGTAAGCACATGACTTCTAAATTTCTCATGGATTAAAGTAATGCATGTGATTTACTAAACTTTTCTTGAAGTTTAAAATTAGAGTTGATCTTGCTTAAAACGCAAGATTTGCAATCTACCTTAAAGTAAGGTGGTATTGTAGTAATTTACCAACCTTTATAAAATCAATATAGTCATTTCTAGTCCATCCAGCTCTCACAAACTTTGCATTTTTGACATTTTTGCAAAATTATCTCCTACCATCTCTGTAGTAATTCGCATTGATTGCGATGCACTTGATCAGAGACAAAGCAATAAACTGCAGGCACTGATGCTGCTAAAGTCAGCAAATAAGACAGTTATGGTTTAATTTTCTATTTTTGCTTTTTCATGCCTTTTTTAAGTTTTAAAACAGCAAAATTTTGTGCTCTTGAATTTAGAAAGCATCTTCACACCAGGCTTGGCTAAACCATCTAAGCTAACTTCATTATCCCAAATGTTAATAATTGCATTTCAATAATGGCTTTCATTAAAGTACCTCCAGGCGCTTAACACTCATCAATTAAGGTACAGCACGCCCCTGTGAAGCAGGTCAGGATTATTATATCCTCTGAGACACAATGAGGTTGCTGACTGAAGGTCATGGAGCAAATTAACAACGAAGTAAGTAGTAAAAGAGCCTCAGTTCCAACTAAACTCTTGCTTTTTCTCTTAGTATTATATTTGATTTTCTAAATGCTGTCTGCATTTTATTTGCCTTCAATTTTAAATGATATAGAAAGTCAATATTTCAAATATTGTAAATTTAAAATATATAACTATAGGTAGCTTTACCAATTCTGATCTACACAAAGTTGATCAGTTAATGCCAAAATTTTAAAACACTGCTTGGGTTTTATACTTTCTGCTTAAGAAAATGGTTCTAAGACATTCGTATTTTAAACACTAATGCTAACATTTACCCTTAAATATAATTTTCTCATAAATCCACTAAGTAACATTATACTTATCTATGGGTTAAATTGTTTCTTATACTTCGTCTTTACCTACAGAAGCCAAGTCAGTAATCATGGTTACACATAATGAATTACCGTCATTCCCTGGCAGGAGCTAACATGAGTAGCAGATAAATAAATAAATGTTTTTTGATTGACTGTTTGGCAGTACCTACTTGGAAAATGGAACACTAGAACAGGGTACAGAGAAACTCAGCTGGAAAAGGACTGATAAAGGGATGCTAAAATGATGAAAAGTTTGTAGAGACATTCATATGTACTCAGGCTTAGGACTTGTGAGTTAGGAAAATGAACACTACGGAAGATATATAATTTATTAAACCAAGAAGTGTGTGTCGAATGTGTTCAGGGTCTTAAAATAGTAGTATACCATACCTTGAATCTTGAAAGAGGTATCTTAGAATCATTGGATTTATCATTTTAAACAGTAAGTAATAATCATATGATGAAATAATATGATATGGATTATATAATAATTTATTGGATTGTAGATGTTTCAGAAAAACGACACTGTTATTAAAGCTACTGTTTATTTAAACACATGTCATTTGGCTTATGTATAAAGCTTCTATCTTGAAAGCTAGATATTAAATATTCCATTTATCTACCATGATTATTTCTATAGACCACCTAACTGATTTGAAAAAAAATCACTTGGTCATTGATTATTTTGAGGCAAAGATGTCCCATTTTCCCTGAGAACTATGATGATATGTTGTATCAACCAACTCGCAACTTCTGTATCACATTTCTGTTATGTGAAAGAAAGCTATATGTGTTTAGTGGTTAAATATAGAGTTATGGATGTGAATAAACGAACTTTGAATGTTTATTCAGTTTAAATCTCCACTTAATTCATTTAAAATATCCTGAATGACTTATTTTCCTCTCTTGGGGGATTCTGTGTGCTATTGATATTTTTTGTCTTAGCCTTTTCATTCATTCTAAATCAGCAAAGAAAGGGGAAAAACTTTCGCACGAAAAAATGAAAAGGCAGGAAACCTTAATTCAGAGGATGATATTTATCTTAGATACACCCTACAGAAGACAACTTTAGTAATGAAGTGATTTGGTTCCTAAAAGTCAATTTTACCCAAGATTGGTTTCATAGTACTCAGGAAGGTTAGTCACCTTAGGGGAACCTGGGCAGTCTAGGAAACTGTATAAGAAGAATGTGACAAGCACTGGACTCTGTATAGTTCTCCACTAATAAGCATCTGATATCTTACAAACTGCCTGTTCATTATTTTCCAGTTAAACAGCAGGTTGGTAACAATCAATGGATGACAATACCTACTATTTATATCTTGTTTAATTTCATGTAGCAAGTTATGACTCACATTTTGTGGGCCAACAAATATAAAGAAACCATGGAAATAACCCTAAATGTTATTTCTTTTTTATTTTTTTTGAATAGCAAATAGTTTATTGGTAAGTACATGGTTTCAATGGGAGTAATAAATTCACATGAACAGGAGACAATAATCAAGTCAAAAGAATAAATGCTTACTAAACATCAGAAAATCTGTGGCCATTAGCGCTGGCATGTAAAAATTCAAAATCACTCAGAGGCCAAATCTGGAATCTGTAGCATTCTGTAGATTATCACATTTTAACCAAACATGACCCATTGGCACCATAGGTCTGTTCTCTAATTCGCTCAGTTTTTAGGGAAATCGCAGGGCTTCCAGAAAAAAAAAGTAAAGCATGTCTCAAAGCGTATGTGGGTGATCCATAATTTCAGGAATCCTCGGGCCGCAAAGAACCCTAAAGACCCTCAACCAGGACACAGGTGACCTTAAAAAATATTACCTTTTGAGCTTTGTTTATTTAAAGAACTGTGATATTGAAATATGTTTTGTTTTTAAACTAGTCTGTGGTGAGGGCACATGTAAATAATGAAAACCTACAAGCCATTTCAGAAGTTGAGGAGATCCTCAGTAGGAAGCCTACAGCAAGTGCAGGTTTTCATTTTATACTGCCTGCCAGTTATGCTCAAACTAGTGTGGGCTGAGTAAAGGACATGAGTGAGAAGGCATTGACTACTGCTAATTCAGAATGATGTTTAGAACTGTGTTTTTATGCTAGTTTTGAGGCTGTTATTTTTTAAATCCAAAGAATGCAAACAAATATATCAAGAAGAGGTACATATTAAAATAGGGGAGTGATAATTAGATTTGTTTATTCTTTAATAAGACCCAACTTTAAATTATGCATTCTTTTTGGGCCATCACGTGAAGATAAAATGAGATAATAGAAGTTCCATTAAAATCATATAACTGACAAATTCACTCATATTTGTCTTTCTGACTCCATTTGAATTTAAGTGAAAAAAATAAGTGGTATAAAAAATAATAAAAAGAGATAGAGCATTTCCCCAACAGGAACTGCTGAGAATGTATCTACCAACATTGCAATCTTCATTTTATTTCAGAACTCTACAGCACGTATAGTTGAGTTTTTTCAGAAATAGAAACTTAAAATATAAAAATACAGAGATGTAATACAACTGCTTGGGCAAAGTTCTAATAAGTGAAACAATGATTTCCCAAACCAACAGGACTCTTGTTCTGTTAGCTTTTACAGAAAATGCTGCTGATACTTCTGCCAGCTAACCATTTGAAATGACATTTGCAACTTGATAGAATACACACACACACACACACACAAACACACACACACACACACACACACACCCTTTAGGAAAGTCAGTGCCTAGGAAAGCGTAATGCTTACAATCGATGCAGCAGAATGCAAAGTGGGAATGTGTTTTCCACAGTATTCTTTGGTACAGGAATTAAAGCAGTTCTGCAACTCCATGAGACAAGCAAAAATTGCCTCTGACTTATATGCTCTCTGCATATAGATGATGCTGATAGTATAAGGCTAAAATTTGACACTGACAGAAATGAAATATGTCTCAGAAAGTGTCTCCCATAGGAAAAGAGAAAAATCAGTACTCAAAATCAGCATACAGAGATGGCAAATTCATGGTCCTTGTCTTTAAAGCACTTATATTTTGGTGAAGGGGAGATATATAGACATGTAAATAACTACTCTGAATACAAGAAAAGATTACTAGGTTCAAAATAAAGTGTGTGAAGTATGGGTCAAGAGAAGTTGTTAATTTTAATTACCATTAGTAGTGATTTCGTTGAAATGGTGGCACTGAAGTAATTTTAAGGAGTCCTGGATATTAGGATTCGGAAGTAATAAGCACATAAGAAGATGAAGTCAGGTATGTGAAGAAGAAAGTGAAGAATGAAAAAAAAAAGAAGAAAATTTCAAAACATCAGAGAATATCTAAATAAAACAATTGAACAGCAGCATCGGGGACTTGGGTGAGGAAAGCTGATGTGGATTTGTTCTCTGAACGTTCTTTGATGTCCAATCTTCCCTCGTATTCCAAACTTCCCTATTGTTGAGTACAGGGATACCCCATTTCACCAAGCTTAGGGAGCCAGTCAATGAAGGGAGGATGTAAAAGCATGAGTGATGTCAAAGGCTGAGAAAATACGGAAAATGTGGAAACCTGCTGGATTGGGTACAGTGAGAGTCAAGGACACCAGGAGGTTGTAATCTACAGGAAGAAGCATCTCAGTTTGAGCTGCAGATCAGGACAAGTTATAATTGTTGCCACAAGAAAATAGGGCTGCAATGAGGTAAAAGTGATTATCCTCAGAGAAAAGAAAATTAAGGAATTGTGATGCCAAGGTGTTATGTGGAATACGCATGTGAATACAACAATAGTATGTGATCAACCTCATCAAATCCAGTAAGGGCATGTGATGAAATTTAACATATAAAAATGATAAAACATTTTTTAGTAAACTGAGGATATATGAGACTTCCTAAATCAGTAGAAACTACGAACAAATATTTACAGCAAACATCACACTTATCTTTTGATGTAGAAAAAATATTAGAAACGCGTATAGGGAAGGGACCTGTGATGAGCAATGCCACTGTGGAGAATGAGAAGGTTGAGGTGTACTTGGATTACAATGTAGGCTTCAATGAAGGAGAGGTAGCTAAAGAAAGGTGATGAAACATGATTGTATATCTAGAAAACCCCATTGTCTCAGCCCAAAATCCCCTTAAGCTGATAAGCAACTTCAGCAGTGTCTCAGGATACAAAATCAATGTACAAAAATCACAAGCATTCTTATACACCAATAACAGACAAACAGAGAGCCAAATCATGAGTGAACTCCCATTCACAATTGCTTCAAAGAGAATAAAATACTTAGGAATCCAACTCACAAGGGACGTGAAGGACCTCTTCAAGGAGAACTACAAACCACTGCTCAAGGAAATAAAAGAGGATACAAACAAAAGGAAGAACATTCCATGCTCATGGGTAGGAAGAATCAATATCGTGAAAATGGCCATACTGCCCAAGGTAATTTATAGATTCAATGCCATCCCCATCAAGCTACCAATGACTTTCTTCACAGAATTGGAAAAAACTACTTTAAATTTCATATGGAACCAAAAAAGAGCCCGCATCGCCAAGTCAATCCTAAGCCAAAAGAACAAAGCTGGAGGCATCACGCTACCTGACTTCAAACTATACTACAAGGCTACAGTAACCAAAACAGCATGGTACTGGTACCAAAACAGAGATACAGATCAATGGAACAGAACAGAGCCCTCAGACATAATGCCGCATATCTACAACTATCTGATCTTTGACAAACCTGAGAAAAACAAGCAATGGGGAAAGGATTCCCTATTTAATAAATGGTGCTGGGAAAACTGGCTAGCCATATGTAGAAAGCTGAAACAGGATCCCTTCCTTACACCTTATACAAAAATTGATTCAAGATGGATTAAAGACTTAAATGTTAGACCTAAAACCATAAAAACCCTACAAGAAAACCTAGGCATTACTATTCAGGACATAGGCATGGGCAAGGACTTCATGTCTAAAACACCAAAAGCAATGGCAACAAAAGACAAAATTGACAAATGGGATCTAATTAAACTAAAGAGCTTCTGCACAGCAAAAGAACAACTACCATCAGAGTGAACAGGCAACCTACAAAATGGGAGAAAATTTTCGCAACCTACTCGTCTGACAAAGGGCTAATATCCAGAATCTATAATGAACTCAAACAAATTTACAAGAAAAAAACAAACAACCCCATCAAAAAGCGGGCAAAGGATATGAACAGACACTTCTCAAAAGAAGACATTTATGCAGCCAAAAAACACATGAAAAAATGCTCATCATCACTGGCCATCAGAGAAATGCAAATCGAAACCATAATGAGATACCATCTCACAGCAGTTAGAATGGCAATCATTAAAAAGTCAGGAAACAACAGGTGCTGGAGAGGATGTGGAGAAATAGGAACACTTTTACACTGTTGGTGGGACTGTAAACTAGTTCAACCATTGCGGAAGTCAGTGTGGCGATTCCTCGGGGATCTAGAACTAGAAATACCATTTGACCCAGCCATCCCATTACTGGGTATATACCCAAAGGACTATAAATCATGCTGCTATCAAGACACATGCACATGTATGCTTACTGTGGCACTATTCACAATAGCAAAGACTTGGAACCAACCCAAATGTCCAACAATGATAGACTGGATTAAGAAAATGTGGCACATATACACCATGGAATACTATGCAGCCATAAAAAAGGATGAGTTCATGTCCTTTGTAGGGAGATGGATGAAATTGGAAATCATCATTCTCAGTAAACTATCACAAGGACAAAAAACCAAACACCACATGTTCTCACTCATAGATGGGAATTGAACAATGAGAACACATGAACACAGGAAGGGGAACATCACACTCTGGGGACTGTTGTGGGGTGGGGGGAGGGGGGAGGGATAGCTTTGGCAGATATACCTAATGCTAAATGACGAGTTAATGGGTGCAGCACACCAACATGGCACATGTATACATATGTAACTAACCTGCACATTGTGCACATGTACCCTAAAACTTAAAGTATAATAATAATAAAAAAAAGAAAAAAAAAAAGAAAGGTGATGAAACAATGAAAGGCAGCTTATGTGAGTGAAGAAGGGGAAGAACTGCTCTCTTGGCCCTGAGAAGAAGAGATTAAGTTACTTCTCTTCACAAAATAAAGTCTAATACATTTATGAAGATACTCTATACTAATATTAGCAGATTTATTAGTTTGTTACATTGATATTTATAAATATGTGAATTGTGTGTTTGCACATGGTGTGAGCTAGGGTCTGGTTTTATTGTCATTTATAAAATATCCAGTTGAACCAGCCCCATTTATCAAAAAGGTTTTTATCTTCCTACTTATCTTTTATGCCAACCTTGTAATAAAACAAAAGTTCATGGATGTGTGGGTTTGTTTCTGGACTCAATTCTATTACATAGTTATATTTGTCTATCCTTGAGTCAATATGAGACCACACTGTCTTAATTACTGTGGCTTTATAGTGAGTATCAATAACCAGTAAATTATCTCCTCTGATCTTGTATTTTTTCTTCAAGAGTGACTTCAATTTTTTTAAACACGCTCTCTTACTGTAGTTAAGGATAAAGCAGAAAAGCATGTTGCCTTCTTGTTAGATTAAATGGGGCATGTGGAGAAAATAGTCTAATAATCTAAAGGAATATAAGAAAGGATAAGCTAAAGGTGATTGGTTAAAAATAAAAGGTCATACAAACAACAAATTATAAAATGACAAAGTGAAATCTAAACTTATAAATTATTGTATTAAATATTAATGATATAAAAATATCACAAGATGTTGCGATGCACAAATTAGATAAGACAGCAAGACCTTATTATATTCTGTCTACAAGTCACCTCTTTTATATAGAAGACAGACTGAAAGTAAATGGGTTGGAAAATGTTATATCACATAAACAGTAAGAATTAGAAAGGTGGGTTGCTAGTTTCATATTAGATAAAATAGACATCAAGACAGATAGTATTATTAGAGTTTAAAAAAGGTTGCAGCATAATGCTAAAAGGAGAAATTTATCAGAAAAACAGTATTAAATAAACAAGGATTTTGCTTCACATATTGTAAGATATTTTTATCTTACATTTTTAAATGTACAATAGATATATTAAATATCTTAAAATATGTGAGGCAAAATTGACAACATTAAATGGAGAAACTTTTAGTTTTAAATTGCTTTATTGGTAAGGAAGAATAATCTGATGCCAATAACCTATGGTTAAAATTAGGAAATTTTAAAAATAAGAGCAAAATACACCAAATTAGAATGACGAACATAATAAAGATTAGAGCAGATATCAGTGGCATGAAAACTATTTAGAAAAGAGGAATTTTCAGAATAACAAAATCTAAATCTATAAAAAGACCCCCCAAAATTGACAAATTTCTAGATGAGTGTTTCTGAAGTGCAATACTATTGATATTTTGAAAGGGATAATTCTTTGTTGTGTGGTGTAAGGCCTAAAATTAAGGCCCAATATTTATTCTTTGCTTTGATATCTAGTAAAATCAGGAGAGCGTTAAAAGGCCTAACCACAAATTCCCCTCCCCACTCTCTTCTAGAAAATAAGGTCCTCTAGTGAAACAACCCTCCTTATCAAAACGACGACAACAACAACAAAAAGCACAGTTCCTGCTTATTCATGAATACTGCTTTTAGTTATCTGCCAGATAGCCAATCACATCCTCCCAAGGGAACCAGGAGACAATTGATCCCCTTGATCCTGCAGAGCCTGATTCCCACAGTTCCTGGTTATTCACTCTGTTCTTGAGTATGCCACCTGTGTGGCCCTGGACAGCACGTTATATATTTTTCCCTTCAGCTTTAATTATATGTGACTGGTAAGCTGCTGTCAGTCTCGTCTGTGCAGTGTAGGGTGCCATGTGTTTTGCCATTACTATAATCCTACAGCAGGGGCTTATAACAGGTGATTAAAACAGGGGATGGGGCTGTCCATATGTCCTCACAATCTAGTAATAAAGAAATAGGTAAAAGATTTTGATGATGATTTTTAAAATATGAATTTCCCATAAGCACATGAAAAGATGCTCAACATCATCAGTCACTAGGGACATGCAAATTAAAACAACAGTGAGATACCACCACACATCTATACAAAGTGATGAAAACAGGGTGGCAGTCCAGTGTGTTTGTTGAAAGATTTTTAGAATTATCACTGGTCTCTAGCAACTACATGCTAGTAGCACCCTTCCACTCAAAATAGTCAGATGTTTACAGACATTGACAAATGCTTCCTTTGATAAAATACAAAAAGTACAAATTATAAAGGAGAAAAAATTTAAAAATTTTGCAATCATGAAAATAAAAGGTTTTCAGTTCCAAAGTAAAAACAAAAAACAAAACAAAAAAAATAAGGTGAAGACTGTGAGGCAATAATAGTAATCAAACGTCTTGTATTTACAATACACATGCATATAATTTTAAATAGTTTATATATTTTATATAATTTGTTATAAATGACACATGTAAATTATGTATGTGTAATATGTATCTTTTTATATCATCTCTAACATATATGTGTGTGTATGTATATGTTCTTACATATCAATAATAAGAAAATGGTAAAAGATTTAAAACATGATTTAAAAAATAACATATATGGATTTCCCATAAGCACATGAAATAGTAAACATCATGAATCCTTCAAGAAATGCAAATTAAAAACCACAATGAGATACCACCACATTCCTTTTAGAATGAAAGATTTATAAAAACTAACTATATCAAGAGTTGGCAAGTCTATGGGTCATTTCACACAATGCTAGTGAAGATACTTAAATTTTACAACTACTGTGGAAAACAACTTGGCACTTTCATAATAACTTTGAAGAAAACTTCTCATATGGCCCAGTCATTTCATTCCTAGGTTTTACCCCAGAGAAAAAAAAAACATATGTGCACATAAAGACACAATTGTTACTAGCAACTTATTTTAATAACCTGAATACAGCTCAAACGTCCATCATCATATTAATAGATGAACACATTTTGTTATATACAAAATCAATGGGATGCTACTCATCAATAAAACTAATGAACTATTCATACACACAACAATGTGGAGGAATCACAAAATTATTATATTGAGAGAAATAAATACCAGATGAAAAATGTGCATTCAATATGATGCAATTTATATAGAATTCTAGACAATTAAAATTAGTCTATGGTGAATGAAAGAAGAACAGTGGTTGCCTAGAGACAGGGATGGATGTAGGGATGAATTGCAAAGAGATACATAGAAAATTTGAGGTATTCAAAATGTTTGTTATCTTGATTTGGGAGATTGATTCACAAGTGTATATATTTCACACACTTATCTAATTTTTTACTTTAAATATGTGTAGTTTATTGTACTTCAATTGCATTCAATGTTGAAAACGAAAGATTTGAACAATCATAAGAGTGTACATTTCTTTTTAATTAGTGGTCATAGACAATATATATGTATCCCTAAGTAATTTAACAAATGTGACAGAAGTGGAGACAATATGTGTGTGCATCTGAGAGCTCTTTATAAGATAAGAAAATCACAGGCTGAGCATAAAAATATTATAGCTATCAGCAATTTGAAAATTCTATTGTTTTTCATCTCAATTAAGAACATTAAAAAATATGAAAAGTAGTGGACAGCAGACATCATATGCTTAACTGCAATAAGATGCTCTGTTATGGAAAATATCTACATATATTCTATTTAAGAGGTTATAATGACAGTAATATAGTCTTTTAACATTTTTTCCAGCTTTAATGATGTGTGATTAATGGGTACAAATTATATATATTTAAGGTATACAATGTAATGTTTTGATATATGTATGCATTGTGAAATGATTGCCACAATCAAGATAATTAACATATCAATCAACTCACATAGTTATTTTGTGTGTGTGGTGAGAATATTTAAGATCTACACTCAGCAAATTTCAAGTATACAATATATGATTATTAATTGTAGTCACCATGCTATATAATAGATCCTCAGTACTTACTTCTTTTAGAAATGAAACTTTGTGCCTTTTGACCAGTACTTCCATTTTTTCCCCACCTACTCCAGGACCTAGTAAGCATCATTTTATCCTCTGTTGCTATGAACTTAAAAAAAAATCATCATTTTATCCTCTGTTGCTATGAACTTAACTTTAAAAAAATCATTTTATCCTCTGTTGCTATGAACTTAACTTTAAAAAAATACATTCCATATATAACTGAGATCATTCAGTATTTGCCTTTCTGTGTCTGGCTTATTTCACTTAGCATAATGTCTTCTAGTTTTATCCATGTTGTCGCAAATGGTAGAATTTGCTACTTTTTAAAATTTGAATAATATTCCATTGTATACATATACCACATTTTCTCACACCTACACTACCTGTCTGGCTTCAGAAGCTAACATTAAACATACCTTATATTTCCACTAAGTAAGATTGGTGTTTATTTCTGTAACACCCACCTCTTTAATTAGCTCTGTTAAAATGTCTTCCTACTTTTTTTTCCACCAGAAACTTACTGCAATCCAACTCACAGTTATCAAAACCTATGCAACTTTATTTCAAATTCTCATTAAATGCAATGTCATTTGTGAAACCTTTCCAGTGCTTCTAAGTACTCCTTTAAATCTCCAAGGTACTTTGCCTGGTGTATTGTTTAACTTTTCATTTAGTATTATAGGCATTTTTCTACTAATACAATTAATAGATTCTATAGAGTACTGAAATAATCCACAACCTAAACCTATTCACTGCAAGACCCTGGGCTAAAAGTTATAGCAAACAAATAAATATGTTTAAAGGTGTTGGAAACCACATTGAGGCAAAAGATCATGTGAATGAAGTAATGGTTACAGAGCTCAGGTACATCTTATGGGAAGTCAAATGTTTCTCCCCATAGCACATAGAAAGCCCAAGTTCTTATTTTCTTTCACCCAATTCTCTGCAGTTTCTAAATTCTTCTTCTTCCTTTTTTTTTTTTTTTTTTATTAATTCTCGCTCTTGTACCCCAGGTTGGAGTATGATGGCGCAATCTTGGCTCACTGCAACCTCCGTCTCCTGGGTTCAAGGGATTCTCCTGCCTGGGGCCCCTGAGTAGCTGGGATTACAGGCACCTGCCACCACGCCCGGCTAATTTTTGTATTTTTTTAGTAGAGACGGGGTTTCACCATGTTGGCCAGGCTGGTCTAGAACTCCTGACCTCAGGAGATCCACCTGCCTCGGTCTCACAAAGAGCTGGGATTACAGGCGTGAGCCACCGCGCCCAGGCTGCAGTTTCTAAATTCTAATATCTATGACTATTCCCATGATCTTATGTTTTCTACAATCTTACTCATCACAATAAATGTTGTTTTCCACTGATCTCCTTCAAATATCTCACACAAGGCTTTCTGTGAGGTAAAATTCACAGGAGATTTCGGATAATATATCTGTCCTTCAAAGTCTTAGGCCACTTTCCAACCAGACATTTCACTGGTCACTATTCTCTGTAGAATTTAGTCACATCTGTGTTGTCACTAGGAACTTCTTTCTCCTTTCCCTCCTTTTTTTTCTTTCTCAAAAATTATTTCATACTCTCATTGACACCTTAGCCTCTCATTCCTATTCAACTTGGGATCTTATCTTACCTACACAAAGCTTATTAGTAGCTTATTAACATATTTTTGCAAAGAAAAGATGGTGATCCCTAATATGAACACCTGTGTGAAAATATTTTTTAAAACCATTTTAAGATATCATTATATATTCTTGATTCTGTGTTGAGGTATTATAGGAAGGGGAAAATTGATGATCCATTTAAAAGAGATGTCTCAGTTATCTTACAAAGGAACTAAAGCTTAAGTTATGAAGAAAGTAAAATCAAAAAGAAATTGATAAACTGATAAATGAGGAACTCAGCAGGAGAAATCATAAAGCTAAATTTGTATTAAAGGCATGTCAAGAACAACAATATACATGTTCAACACTATTATAAAACAGTTTCCCCAAACTTACATCTCAGCAGATCCCTCTGTGCAGGTAATTTTGAACATGACCCATTAGTTGAAATCCAGTATTCTAGGCAAGCTGCCAGACAGAAAACAGTAATAAGAGGCATAGGTACAATTCAAATTAATATCAGAAAAAAATAGTAAAACCTCATTTGTTACTGAAATTATCATTATAAGTTTATATAACTAAAAATACAATCAACTGAAAAATGACTAAGAATGAAAAGAGAAATCAGTAACATGGCCAGCGAGAAAATCAATACACGTATATTACTAGTTCTCTTACATGCCAGCAATAATGAGTAACAAAATACAAGAGATAATTATCTAATTCACAATTGCAACAGAAATATACATTCTGCAGCAATGAACTTAAAAAGAAATGTGTAAAACTTAAAAAACAATAAAAGCAACAACAAAACTTTACTGGGGACATAAAAGCCTGAAGTAAGTAAAAAGCCATACAATGCTCCTGGATAGGAAGATTCGCCTTTATAAATACGTCAGTTTTACTCAAATGAATGTTCGGATTTAAGGTTCTTCAACTTATCAGTATAATTCTAAGTTCATTTGACAGAATAAGCCAGAATAGTAAAAAGAAAATTATGAGAATGTTAAAAAGAAAATTTGAAAGCCAGAGTAAAAACATAGGATTTCTTTATGTCGCTCTGCTTTAGTGATATAAACTCATTAATGTTTTTATGTTTCAGTGATAAAAACATATTAATTAAAGTAGAATTAGGGTGTTCAAAAAATACATAGATCTATCGAACCAATAAAACAGCAATCCCAAAGATAGAATCTAGTTAATAAAAATTGGAAATAAAAGTAGTATTTCAAATCAGAATACAAAGGACATATTTTTGAAAAATGCTTCTATATTAATTAATGAAAACTTTAGACAAAATAAAGTTAGATATCTACCCCATATAACATATTAAGATATATTCTATATAGAGTATATAATTAAATATAGAATATGGAAATCGTAACAGGACCATGAGAAACTATGGATTAATATCTATCTGATCACGAAGTGGAGAATGACCTTCTAAGCATAAGATCAATAACATATCATGAAAGAAAAAGCTGATAAACTTTTTCATATAAAATTTAAAAATTTTACCTCAAAAATATTATAAACAATATTAAAAGCAAATTACACACTGGAAAATATATGAAATTCATGTAACAGATAAAAAGTTAATGTTTTTAATATAAAAATAACTTTTATGTTAATAAGATGAAGTAAAAAAATCCTAGGCAATATACATGAACAAAAAATTTAGGAAAGAGCATATATATTGTGCTCTTTCTTATGATTACATTTCTAGTAGCCATATGACTAAATCATGAGGCTCCTTTGTAATAAAATAAAACAAATAATTTTTTAATGATAATAATTATTTCATCAACTTGGAAGTATATACTGATATAGTTTGGCTGTGTCCCCACTGAAATCTCATCTTAAATTGTAGCTCTCATAATTCCTACATGTTGTAGGAGGGGCCCGGTGGGAGATAATTGAATCACATTGGCCATTTCCCCCATACTGTTCACGTGGTAGTGAATAAGTCTCATGAGATCTGATGATTTTAGAAGGAGTTTCCCCTTTTGCTTGGCTCTCATTCTCTCTTGCCTGCTGCCATGTAAGATGTGCCTTTTTCCTTCTGTCGTTACTGTAAGGCCTACCCACCCACATGGAACTGCAAGTCCATTAAACCTCTTTTTCTTAATAAATTACCCAGTTTTGGGGATGTCTTTATCAGCAGTGTGAAAACGGACCAATACATACACATATGTGGTAATATAGGATATTGGCAAAATTATAATAAAAGAGTAATACAACACTGGCAGAAAGTTAATTAAGTTTACCATCTTCAGGGGGACAACTGCAATTGAAAGTATGAAAATTCAATTAAATACGTGACTAAGAAATTTTCTGTCTAGGAATTTATCCTAAGAAACAATAAATGTTATATAAAAAATTTATATATACATATATATAGTTATGTATTTGAAGGTTACTTGTAGTAAGAATACAATGAAATAAACTAAATTTAAAGCAGCAAAGGAAAGTTTGCATACATTATGATATGAAAACATGATAGAAATGTCAGTTACCATTAAAATATCATATTTTAAGAAAGTATGACAATGACATGGGAAAATATTGTTAATTCCATTTTTTAATGGAGATAAAAATAATTTTACTTTATGGTAAATGGCAAAAGTGATCTCAAAACATTTTTGACTGCCTACCATATGACAAACATTGTACAAAATATTAGATATAAACTTATGAGCAAACGGAAACATGGTCTTTCCCTTCATGCAGTTGTAGTCTAGTGGAAGAAATATCTATTATGAAAAAATTCCCACCAACACAAATACAGGTTCCAGTTTCAGATTACAGGAAATAAGCACACACCACTCTATCTCTCCCAGTGACTACAGCTATAAAAAATAAGCATCATTAAATATCCCAGATATTTGAGGATACTGAAAAGAAAATAATAGCAGGCAGAAGGAGGAAGACGACCAAAATCAAAATTTCCACTAAACTAGCAATAAGTTTACTATTTTTCTCTAGTATTCTATTTAGTTGCATAGCAAGCAATAAAGTGGGCAGCAGAGAACAATCAGAGAAAGATTCAGGAGAAGACCTTTAGTTCTGGTTTGAGAAACATAATGGGAACCACAATTGCTCAGAGAGAGCAAATAATTTATTATTTCTCCTTGTTTTCTGTTCTCCTTGCATCCCTGTACTCACAACACTGTGTACATACAGAATGGTATAACTAAAGTCACAGCATCCTAGCCAGAAGACCTTAAAAGAAACCCTTGGGAAACTAGTAAGTACCAGAATTATTAGTTAATTCTTGGACTCATTATATACTGTGCAGAGATGAATTTAATTCTATTCAGCATACCAAAGGCATTGAGACCTGACCTAATGTTAATATTACCACCCAGATCTCAAACTGACCCTTGATTGAAACACACACACATAAGATGGATCCCAATAATACAATGAAAGCTTTAAAAACTGAAGTATGAACCACAAAAAACAAAAGGCAGATTAGAAGTTTCTGTTTGAAATTAACCAGATTGTTGCCTGATAGTACAAGTCTCAACATTCTCCAAAATTCTGTGAGCGAGACCTACGATAATATAGTATTTAAATCACCCAGACAACAATCCAAAATTACATAGCATTCAGAGGACCAATTCACATGAAAAAAAATGATGCACAAATGCTGAAATAATACAATGTTGGAATTATCTAACAAAGACATTAAAGCAGATACTAGAAAACTGTTACAGCAAAGACTTGTGAACAGTCTTATAACATATGGAAAAAATCAAAAGTTTTAATAAAGAAATGTAAGACATGGAAGAGCCAAATGAAAATTAAGAATTTACAAATAATAAGCAAAGTAACTATCAGTGGAGGAGTTTAATAGCAAAACAGAGATGAGAGAAGAATGTATCACTGAAGTTGAACAATGATAAATGTTAATTATTCTATCTGAAAACAGTTAAAACTTGGGGGAAAAAATGAACACATCCCCTAGGACTGCTGAGACAATAACAAAATGTCTAACATTCATGTAATCATAGTCCCACAATGAAAAGAAAAGATCAAGGTGCTGAAAAAATGTTTCATAAAATAATGGCAAAAAATTGTTCAAATATGATGAAAAGCATAAACATACACAGTCAAGAATGTGAGCGAATTCAGAGCAAAGTAAACCCAAAGCGACCTATAAAATCTCATAGGACAGAGACATATCAAAATCAAAGTGCTGACAACTAAAGACTTGAAAGCAGCCAGCAAAAAAATGACACAATATATACAGAAAATAATAATGATTTTATAAATATACATTTCTCATCAGAAACTATGGAAGCCTGAAAGAAATATAACAGCATTTTGCAATGAAAACAAAAAACTCTTGACCCAGAATTCTATATCTAGAAGAAATAACCTTCAGAAATGAAGATAAACACCCCCCCCATCAAGCTACCAATGACTTTCTTAACAGAATTGGAAAAAACTACTTTGAAGTTCAAATAGAACCAAAAAAGAGCCTGCATCGCCAAGTCAATCCTAAGCCAAAAGAACAAAGCTGGAGGCATCACACTACCTGACTTCAAACTATACTACAAGGCTACAGTAACCAAAACAGCATGGTACTGGTACCAAAACAGAGATATAAATCAATGGAACAGAACAGAGCCCTCAGAAATAATGCCGCATATCTACAACTATCTGATCTTTGACAAACCTGACAAAAACAAGCAATGGAGAAAGGATTCCCTATTTAATAAATGGTGCTGGGAAAACTGGCTAGCCATATGTAGAAAGCTGAAACTGGATCCCCTCCTTACACCTTATACAAAAATTAATTCAAGATGGATTAAAGACTTAAATGTTAGACCTAAAACCATAAAAACCCTAGAAGAAAACCTAGGCAATACCATTCAGGACATAGGCATGGGCAAGGACTTCATGTCTAAAACACCAAAAGCAATGGCAACAAAAGACAAAATTGACAAATGGGATCTAATTAAACTAAAGAGCTTCTGCACAGCAAAAGAAACTACCATCAGAGTCAACAGGCAACCTACAGAATGGGAGACAATTTTTGCAACATACTCATCTGACAAAGGGCTAATATCCAGAATCTACAATGAACTCAAACAAGTTTTCAAGAAAAAAACAAACAACCCCATCAGAAAGGGGGCAAAGGATATGAACAGACACTTATCAAAAGAAGACATTTATGCAGCCAAAAAACACATGAAAAAATGCTCATCATCACTGGCCATCAGAGAAATGCAAATCAAAACCACAATGAGATACCATCTCACACCAGTTAGAATGGTGATCATTAGAAAGTCAGGAAACAACAGGTGCTGGAGAGGATGTGGAGAAATAGGAACACTTTTACACTGTTGGTGGGACTGTAAACTAGTTCAACCATTGTGGAAGGCAGTGTGGCAATCCCTCAGGGATCTAGAACTAGAAATACCATTTGACCCAGCCATCCCATTATTGGGTATATACCCAAAGGATTATAAATCATGCTGCTATAAAGACACATGCACATGTATGTTTATTGCGGCACTATTCACAATAGCAAAGACTTGGAACCAACCCAAATGTCCAACAATGATAGACTGGATTAAGAAAATGTGGCACATATACACCATGGAGTACTATGCAGCCATAAAAAAGGATGAGTTCATGTCCTTTTTAGGGACATGGATGAAGCTGGAAACCGTCATTCTCAGCAAACTATCGCAAGGACAAAAAACCAAACACCGCATTTTCTCACTCATAGGTGTGAATTGAACAAAGAGGACACATGGACACAGGAAGGGGAACATCACACACCAGGGACTGTTGTGGGGTTGGGGGAGGGGGTAGGGATAGCATTAGGAGATATACCTAATGCTAAATGACAAGTTAATGGGTGCAGCACACCAACATGGCACATGTATACATATGTAACAAACCTGCACGTTGTGCACATGTACCCTAAAACTTAAAGTATAATAATAATAAAATAAAATAAAATAAAATGAAATAAGATAAAGTGAATTATTAAGAAAAAAAAACACAGTCCTACTCTTAAGTAATTTCTATAGGCAGTTCTTCAGCTAGACGGGGAACTATGCCAGAGAAAAACATGAAATACCAGTCATAAAGAAAACAAATAAATGGTAACTATTTAGCTAGATATAAAAATACTATGTCTTTCCTATTTAAAAATTCATTAATCTGTATACTATACTTGAAGGCAAAAATTATAATAGTGTATAATGAGGTTTCCAATGTATAGAGATGCAACAGGTAAGACAATTATAATGGTGAAGAAGGTAAAGAGACCTATGTGTTTGTAAAGTTATCACATTTCACGTGGAGTGGTAAAATATTAATCAGAAGTAGACTGTGAAGATTTAAGTATATATATTATATTATAATACCTAAAAAACCTACTGAAAAAAGATATAGTCAAAGAATGAATGTTAAAGTTAAAGGTTAAACAAGTTCAAATAATATAAAAGGAATAAAAAGGGAAACTGAGGGAAAAGCACAGAGCAACTAGAAAACAAATAATAAAATCATAGAACTAAACCCAAACATCAATACTTGCCATTAGGTGCAAAAGTTAAACCAATTAAGAGAAATTTTCAGAATAAAATAAATGAACCAATTATATGTGATATATAAGAAACTCATGTCAGATATAATAATATGAATAGGTTAAAGCTAAAAGAGTAGAAATATATGCGTCATCCAAAGAGTAATCAAAACAAACTTGAGGTAGCTAGATCAATATCAGACTAAGTATAATTTTGAGAAAAGAAAACTGCCAGAGTTATGGAGGGACATAACAAAACAATGATAGGATCAATTTACCAGAAATATAAAACAGTCCTGTTTATGCACAAAACAATAAATCTACAAAATATATTACACAGAAACTGACAGAATAGAAAGGAGAAACAGACAAATCCAAAATTATAGTTGAAGACTTAAAACACTCATTTGAACAGCACCATTAATTAACTGGACATAATTGACATTTATGAATTATTTCAATGCAAGGCAACAGAAAACACATTATTTTTAATAAGAAACTTTTATCAGGATGGGCCATGTCAAAACATACTTCAATATATTTAAAATAATTTAAAGCATACAAATAAAGTTATTAGATGATAACAGAGTTAAGCTAAACTGGATTACAAATTGATAGCCCGGGAATCTTCCAAACACTTGGCAGTTAAATGACACATGATTATCCACAGTTGCCATGATTGTCTATGACTCTCATGTATTTTATAGGAAAAAATATTGTAAATATAAGGAGTTTAGAAAATTTTCAAGACACAAGGCAGCACACAAAATCAATTGTGTATCTCTATAGTAGCAAAGAACAATTGGAAACTGAAATTTATGTATGTATGTAAATATATATATGTAAATACATATATTTATATATATATATATACACACACACACATGTGCACACACGCACCACACACATGCTCCAAAAAATGAAATGCTTCGGTAAAAATTTAGGAAAATAAGTACAGGGTCTTCATGATGAAAAGTACAAAACACTGATGAACTAAATTAAAGAAGACCTAAGTAAACGAAGAGACATACAGTGTTCATGGATTGGTAATCTCGAGATAGTAAGGAATTTTGTATTCTAATTGTGGTGGTGGTGGTTATGCAAATATGCATGTGTTAATATAACTGCATCAAAATAGTTAATTTTATTGTAAAAAATTTAAAACAAAAAAATAAGCAAAATTATAACTATAATACGTGGTATGGAAAGACCATAAAATAGGCAGACTTTATAGAGAAAAGTTGAGGGTACATATATTTGAAGAAGTAATAGTTGAAATAGAATATTTAGAATAAATGGGAATTATCTAGACAAGAAAGAGGAAGAACATTCTGTATATTGGTATAAGCATGTTCAAGGGTATATGGCAAGAGGAAAAATAATGAGAATGAAAGATGCAAAGAAATTTGTGTGGCTAAAACACAGAAAGCCAATTTTGATTGGTACAAGATGAGGCTGCAGAGATAGGGAGAGGGCAGACCATAGACTTGCAGTCAAGTTATTAAATTTTCCATTGCTTGTGATAAAGATAGGAAAACTTTGAAACATTTTAAATATAGGAAAATGAGGGGAGTAATCGTCAAAAGTCAGATTTGCATTTCTAAAGATAGTTCTTGCTGCATTATGAATAACAAATTGGGAGGAAGCTGACTAGACAGAAAAAGAGCAGATAGAAATCTATTAAAAATGTCCAGAGCTGAATGGATTTGAAATATATTTGGGACTTGCTTTTTAGTAATGACAGACTACATAATTTAACTACCACTGATAACTATGATAGCCAAACAAAACATACTTTTAAAATGTTATTGATGATATTGGAGAGCTAACAAGATAATAAATAATTATCAATACATGATCCAGAAGAGAGGATGGAGTCCCGGGAAAAGAAGCCTGATAGTTGAAGGCCACTTTTCCTGCAGATAATTTACCAATATAGGACAGGGTGACGGAGAGACAAAAAAAGCCTTTAACAATTTTGAAAGCCTTGTGGTACCAAAGAACAGGAATTTGAATCCGGCACACCAAGAGAGGACATCTGATAAAGTCCTCACAATATATTTAGAATGGAATGACTCTTAGAAGTAAATTAGAACCAGATATAGACAAACACTTGCAGGGAATTCAGACCACTCTAGCAACTGAATCTCAGTCTCCAAAATTTATTTCAGATACTTCTAGATTACTAGTGCTTCTAGTTATCTCTTCAAAAAGACAACATAATCAGCTTCACATTATTTCTATATACAATTTGAAAACGCCATTTCTGGTGAATATAACAAATGAGGACATTAGAAAACATGACTAAACACTAGCAGAAACAGCAGAAAACAGAAATCAGACACCAAGGGCCTTCAGATAACAAAATTATCAGACATAGACCAAAAACTAACTATTTTTACTATGTTAAAGTAAATTAAACAGAAACGTCAGTAATTAAGCAGTTAATGAGAAATTCTTTTTAAAAAGAGAAACCAACAGGAAATTATAGAGTGGGGAAATATAATAATTAAAATCAAGATCTCCTTATAGCAAGAAAGCCAGGGAAACATATCGTGATTTCACATTCCTGCATCTCTCTGATCTCTTCCAATAAGGTCCTGTTTGCTAAACCCAACTCAAAGCCACAGGTTAAGGGAATCATGTTGACGTAGTTCATATATGTCACTCACCAAAGGCAGAGAAAAATATGGGGAATGAATCTGAAGAGGTAAATGGAAGTTACCCAGCAGAGGACAAAAGACAGTAAATTATAGCTAAGGATTTCTAAAAACTGATGAAAGCTATAAGCTATCAAGATCAATATTCATGAATCCCAAGCAGAAATTTTGTATTTTTTTAAAAAAGGATACTCACACCTAACTTATCATAGTAAAACTGCTGAATAACTAAGACAAAGAACAGTGAAAAAAATAGATGACTTCCAAAGAAACAACCATTTAAATGTTGGCTGACTTTTCAGCAGAAACAATGGAAGCTATAACACTCTGAAATTTACGTCTTTAATGTGCTTTAAGTTAATCATTTCCAACTTAGATTTATATACCAGTGAAAAATAGTATACAAGATAATGTGAAATAAGGAATTTTCACAAAAACAAAAGCTGAATAAATTTGACACCAGATCTGAACTACAGTTCATAGTAAAGTGTATTCTTCAGTAAGCAAAAAGTAAATACAGACTGAAAAATAAAATAAAATAAAAACACTGCCAGAAGGAAGGTGAGACATGCAGGAGGTAATAAAAGACACAGAAAAAGTAAAGGCATTGATACATAGAAACAAAAACATATATTATAAAACAGCAATAATGCATCCAGTGGTGAGTTTTAAAAATATATATTATATATATTTTTATATATGTATAATGAAATATATAATGATCAAATGGAATATGTATTAGAAGAAGTAAATGAAGTTTAATTCTTTTAAGATTTTTGCCTGGGAAAGATTAAAAGTACTAACATTACAGTTTGATAAATCACAACAACTTCACCTGTTTTATTCAGAGTTGCATTCAATCTCTCTTCCATATTGCAACAGCATTGAATAAAGTTTTTCTTTCCTGTTTAACTAAATCTGGAGCAACTTACCTTTGACACTTTTAATGATCAGATTTATCACTGGACCCTGATCTCTCACCCAGGACCTCAGGTGCACCTTTGAAGCCTTTGTCTTCACTCCTGACTGATTAATCAGAGATCCATTGACGAGTCCTTCTCCTGATCCAGTTTTCTGAATGACGTCCACTGAAGCACCGTGAGGACAGATTTTCATTCTCAGGATTCTGAGTATACTTCTGAGGCTTGGATAGAGTCCTAGGCTTTTTTTTTTTCTTTTTGAAAAGGTATTGTTGGTTAAGAATATTGGAAATTCTCATTGAGAGATCATTTAATCAAATTTCAGTTATTCAGTATTTAGAGTACTATTTCTTAGTGGTGATTTCATTTTGATTCTTTTTTTGGCGCAATCTCATAGAGATATTTTGAAGAATAATTTGGAACTTAAATGTCCTTTTTCAACTTTATTGACGTATAGTTCAAAAATAAAAAAGTACATGTTTTAAAGTGTACAATTTAATGTGTTAACATATGTATACATTGCAAAATAACCATAATCAATCTAATAAACATATCTGTTATATCACATAATTGCCTTTTTCCTTTTTTTTTTTTTTTTTTTTTTTTGAGACGTAGTCTTGTTCTGTCACCCAGGCAGGAGTGCAATGACACGATTTCGGCTCACTGCAACCTCCACCTCCCTAGTTCAAGCGATTCTCCTGCCTCAGCCTCCTGATTAGCTGGGATTACAGGCGTGTGCCACCATGCCTGGCTCATTATTGTATTTTTAGTAGAGACAGGGTTTCACCATGTTGGTCAGGCTGGTCTCGAACTCCTGACATCTTGATCCGCCTGCCTTGGCCTCCCAACGTGCTGGGATTACAGTCGTGAGCCACCGCACCTGGCCGTAATTGCCATTTTTTTTCTTCTTTTTTTGTGCTAAGAACACTTAATATCTAACCTCTGCCCTCTTAAAAAAATTTCAAATACTGCATCAACTCATACATGTGGAATCCAAAACAGTCAAACTCATAGGAGCAGAGAGTAGAATTGTGGTTTCCAGGGACTGAGGGAAAAATGGAGAGATGTTGGTCAAAGAGCACAAAGTTTCAGTTATACAAAATGAATAAGTGTTAATGTATAGCATGTGACTATAGTTAATAATACTGCATAGTACACTTGAAATTCAATGGCCTCTTTGGGAAACTTGAGGTCCCCCTAAACGGGCTCACTTAAAACTTCTCTACTCCCTTTACCTTCATTCCTCATTCTCCTTTTATCACCTTAAATATTCTCTTCAGTTTATTTAAATTGTATATGACATGTCTAACTTCAACACCTCTGCCTCCTCCATCCCTCTGCTCATCTTTGCCAGAACTTTCCATTCCTACTCTGATCCCTCAACTATCCAAAAATAGTTTATTTTATTTTGATGTTTCCCTGAAGGCTCTCTTTTTCAATCTAATGTTTATTGTTATTTTTTGTGAGTACACTGTAGATGTATATATTTATGGGGTACATGAGCTGTTTTCATACAGGCATGCAATGCATAATAATCGCATCATGGAGAATGAGGCATTCATCTCCTCAAGCGTTTATCCTTTGTGTTACAAACAGTCCAATTATACTCTTTTAGTTATTTTTAAAAATATAATTAAATTATTATTGACTATAGTCACTGTATTGTGCTACCAAATTGTAGGTCTTAATATTTTTTTCTTCTAAAACCTCTTGTAATCAGCTACAACTAAACTGTTTTTTTCTTCAGTGAAAGGGACTGTCTTAGAAATCTATGAAAGTGACTATGCCAGCTAATTTGAGACACAAGCCTCCAGTGACATTGCTTAAATGCTCTTCAGACCACACCATTAGGCTAAGTCAGGATTTCTAGAACTCTAGTGGAGAAATGAATGTGTTCATGAAACTACTAATCCAAGATCAAGCAAAAAAATATTTAATTACCCACGGCTGAATAAGCTGATGAAGGATTATTATGGGCTCTGTTTGGTATATTGATGATGCTGTAATGTTGTTTTCTCTTAAGCTAACTTACAATAATCTATTGGATTTTATTCTGTAATTAAAAATTTAACATTTATCTTCTTATCCTAGCCTGATTTCTCAAGAATTTGGAAACCCTTGATGAATATTTTTTTCATGGCAGTAAGATTATTTATATAGTTTTGGCAAGAATCAGTCCTTCTTGAAACAATACAATTGGAAAAAAATGATTAAATAACCAAGTCTTTGATTAGAGTGTCATATTTGAAAATAAAGCATAGAATCAGATATGGTTAAAGAATTTTAAAGAACTGAGGTTGACTTTATGGAGCCAACATTTATATAAAGCCTGTTTCAGTAAATGGACATGATACCTAGACTGCATATTTCCTAGCCTTACAGCAAAGTAAAGAGAATTTTTTTTTTTTTTTTTGACAATTCCGTGAAGACTGGTGGTGAGTTCCTGCCTTGGCTTACAAACCCAAGAGACTTCTCGAAGTCCAATCTGAGATTCCCTATGAAAACTTTCAGCAAATCAAACTTAAAAATACCTATGTGATTAATTACCATCCTTGCAACAGATGTAAATAAGCAGGCCAAATCTGATCAAAACAAACCTATATTTTAAACAAGAATACCTTATTTTAATTTTCTTTTATCAAAAAGAAGTGGGGTGCAAATTGAAATTTTATATTTCAGTAGAAAACCCATCATTATGAGTTATCAAATTCTCGTCACATTTATTACCTTTGAACTATTTTTCACTCCTCTGTAAACTATAGTATATGGTTTTGTTATCCAGCTATCAATTGGACTGGATTCTATCATCTTGAACGTTTTGTCAGTCCTTACAAAATTCTCTTTGTTTTTTTTTTTTTCTTCAGTAGCTGGGTACAACTATACAAGCCTAAATTTCTATTTTTTTTCCTGTCCTCCTGGACTGGTATAACTCAGAACCAAAATCTGACTTCCTGGATCATAACTGATACCCTAGTTTGTCTTTTATCTGACTTTTCCCATTGGATCTAGAGAAGTCCTGTGAGATGAAGCAGGATAACTTTTTATAAATTGCAAAGAACTCACCACCATGCCAGGTTATGTATGAGCAACCTCCGTGCCTGAAACTGCTGCTAAGTGGGCCATTCAGGAACTTTACTAGAAATTTGCACTGTCCGTGCCTTTGTTCTAGGAAATAACCATGGTTGTGGATAAACCTACTAACCTCTTAATGTATATGCCATCACCAAACATTTAAACTGAAAACCAGGAAATCAATTAGATTGCCATTACCATGATCATTACACTCTCTAAAAATGCTTTGAGTATCTAGAATCCTTGATTAACTGTGATTTTGACACAGAAACTCCATTACTAGTCTGGTTCAACAAGTAATCTTTGTTGTTATTTTTATATTTTACAGAAATGTCATTTTTATTAAATACCTGATGGCTAACACCATTCAGAAAATATCCTCTACTGCCAATTATTAACAGACAGTTAAGCTGGTCTTTAATTAACGAAGGGCGACTGAATGAAAAACAGACTTACATTGTACAGAGGAAAAGTAATATCTTATTTCCTTGCACAGCAGAAGGAACTAATAAGGACTCTCTCCTTGTACAGGACAGGAGACTAACAAGAAGAAAATTCTAGTCAGCCTTTTTGAACTCTCTTCTCTACTAGGTCTCTTTCTTGGCCTGCTGTTCTTGACCTGCCAACTGAATTAGCTTTACCCCACCAAACCAGTATAGTAAGAATATGTCCACCCTTTATAACCTAAGCAAGTTTTTCTTATAGTTTTTTACCCACTGACTCCCTCACTGTGCTCACCGGCTATAAATCCCTATCTACCTATTTCTATTTAGCACTGAGTTCAATTTCTCTCACCTATTACAATAGCCTTGAATAAAGTCTACTGCGTCTGCTTAATTCTCTCTGGTGCAATTTCTTTGATACTTTGTAACTTAAAAGATGTGTAGCTCTGGTCAAATTATTTTCAGTGTGCAGTTTCCTTATATATAAAATGAGAATAATAATAGTGCCTATACCTTATGTATTTTGTGGGTTTTTTTCAGAATTAAATAAAATATCTGTAAAATGCTTAAAATATAAAAATGACACTAGTACATAATAAGAATAAAAACTTAATAACTGTTAGATATTATTAGGAAAAATCTTCAGTGTCTTATCATGGCCATATACAAATTAAAAGGACAAAAATATAGTAAATAAATACTTCAGCAAGTCACATTTCCTTATTATAATGTCTACTCATAATAATGCATTTTCTTAGCACTGCACTACATACAGAATAGAAATTCATTCAGAGAAAGAAAAACACAACAAAAATTGACTTTTATAGAGTATGCACCAAATGCCAGTCACTGCATTAGTAACTAGGGCTAAAATGATGAAAAAGCCTTGTTCTTGGCCTTTGACAAGCTCATAGTCAAGAGGGAGACACAGACGTAAAAAATAAATCTTTACAATTGAAATGGTTTAAATATAAATGACCAACCATATTTTCCTTTTGAAAGAAATCATTCCGGAAACATTAAAATGGAGAATAGCTTGGAGGGCAATGAGATAAACAGAAAGACCAATTAGTTTACTGGTGTCATCATTTAGGTAAAGAATAATCATTTAAGTAAAGACAGTAGCAACAGGAATGAAGAATGAGAATGTGTATCTGAGATACGGTATCATCACATGAACTATTAGAGAAATAAAAGCCTTGGGTAGGGGTATGGCATGATGACAGTATTCAAATATGAAGGCCTACCATGTGGAAAACAACTTAGACTAATTTTTTCTTGGTGGTATGTCAAACAATCCAGATTTAAGGAGAAAAGGTTACTGGGAAGCAGAGTTAGGGAAATGAAAAGTTTAATCAGATCCTTCAAGAGACAATCCATGTAATTGAAAGTACTGAAAATAGAGTCTGAGTGAACAACTATCCATAACTGTTATGAACAGTAGTCATATATTTGGCATGGAATGATTCCACAGTACTTCTCCCTTATCATTTGCTTAAGATACATGTCTTATTAGTATTTCCTGAAAAGTTATTCTGTTCTTCTTTCTCTATTCCTTTGTGTTAAACCAGGCTATTCCCAAGGGTGTGAGTGCTTCCTTCTTTCATAACTTGACTCCCACCTAACTCTCTCACCCGCTTACAAAAAATCAACTCAAAATAGATTAAAGACTTAACTCTGAAACCTGAAACTATAAAACTACCAGAAAAAAATGTAGTAAAAATTCTTCAAGTCATTTTTCCAGGAAAGGATTTTTTGGATAAGTGTATTACTCCATTTTCATAATGTTGTGAAGAAATACCCAAGACTGGGTAATTTATACAGAAAGAGAAGTTTTAATGGACTCACAATTACACATGGCTGGAATAGCCTCACAATCATGGCAGAAGGTGAAGGAGGAGCAAAGGTCCATCTTACATGGTGGCAGGCAAGAGAGCATGTGCAAGGAACTGCCCTTTATAAAGCCATCAGGCCTCATCAGATTTATTCACAATCACAAGAACAGCATGGGAAAAACCTGCCCCCATGATTCAATTACCTCCCACCAGGTGCCTCCCACAAACCTGGGGATTATAGGCGCTACAGTTCAACATGAGGTTTCGGTGGGGACACAGCCAAACCATATCAATAAGACTTCAAGAACACAGAAAACAAAACGGAAAAAAGATAGATGTTATTACATTAAGCTAAAAAGCTTCTGCACAACAAAGGAAACAATCATCAAAGACGCGATTCAAAGAAAGGGAGAAAGTATTCACAAACTAATCATCTGACAAGGGGTTAATATAAAAAATATATGAGGATCTTGATCAATTCAGTAGCACAAAAAATAGAAATAATCTGATTTTAAAATGAGTAAAAGATCTGAATAGACATTTCTCAAAAGAAGACATAATGAACACATGAAATGAGCAATGAACATATGAAAAAAATGCCCATCATTAATCATCAGGGAAATGCAAATCAAAAGCACAATGCAATATCATTTCATCCAGTTAAAATGGTTATTATCAAAGAGACAAAACATAAGAAATGATGGTAAGAATTTGGAGAAAGGGGAGCTCATACACTATTGATGGGAATTCAGATTAATGAAACAATTATGAGCAAAATACTAAAAACAGACCTAATGTATGATTCAACAATCCCAATACTGGATTGGGATCCAGTATCCAAAGGAAAGGAAATCAATATGTCAAAGAGATATCTCGACCCTCATATACATCGCAGCACTAGTCACAATAGCCAAGATGTGGAATCAAACTAAGTGTCCATCAACAGATGAAGAATTTTTTTTAATGTGGTATATTTACACACTGGAATACTACTGAGCTATAAAAAAGAATGAATCCAGCCAGGCACGGTGGCTCATGCCTGTAATCCGAGCACTTTATACCTGTAATCCCAGCACTCTGGGGGGCAGAGGTGAGCAGATCACGAGGTCAGGAGCTCGAGACTATCCTGGCTAACACGGTGAAACCCCGTCTCTACTGAAAAACACAAAAAAATTAACTGGGCGTGGTGGCACGCACCTGTTTTCCCAGCTACCCAGGAGGCTAAGGCAGGAGAATCACTTGAACCCGGGAGGTGGAGGTTGCAGTGAGCCGAGATTGTGCCACTGCACTCCAGCCTGGGCAACACAGCACAACTCCATTTCAAAAATAAATAAATTAATTAATTAAATAACAATAAAAAAAAAGAATGAGTCCTGTCATTTGTGACAACATGGATGAACCTAGAGTACATTGTTCTAAGTTAAACAACTCAAGCACCAAAGTGCCAATACTGCATGATTTCACCCATATGTGAAATCTAAAAAAAGTTCATCTATATAAGTGAAGATAGAATAGAGCTTGATCAATGAGTACAAAGTTACACCTAAATAGGAGGGATAAGTTCCAGTATTCTCTTGCACAGTAGGGTGACTACAGTTAATAAAAATGTATTTGTCTATTTCAAAATAGCAAGACAAGAGGATTTTGAATGTTTTTATCACACAGAAATCTCAAGTGTTTGAGGTTATGGGTAAGTGAATTACCCTGAATTGATAATTATACAATGTGTATGTGTGCTGAAACATCACACTGTACCCCATGAACAGGTACAATTATTACATATCAATTAAAAACAAAACTTTAAAAAGTTATTAAAACGTATGTTAAATGGTTCTTTAAATTGTTATATAATCCTAATTTAAAGATAGAAGTTTTAACTCTGATATAATTCTACTCTGCTGTTATTAATTTATGATATCTTTTTTAATTTCTTCCAAAACCCCATCTTTGTATACAATTTTCCTTAAAAGTTTTTGATATATTGCTTTATTATGTTATCTAGTGAAAGAGAAAACTTAAGTATACTCTTTGATTTAATTTTATTGAAATGTTCTGTTGGGTATATGAGATTTACCATGTGTTACAGACTACATTGGGTCCCCTTCCCTGCCTAAATATAATAATTCTTATATTTAAGGCTTTACCCCAATGTGACTTTATTTGAAGATATGGCTTTAGGAGGTGACTACAGTTCAATGAGGTCATAAAGTGGGCCCTAATCAAATGGTACATGTGTCCTTATAAGAGCAGGGAGAGAAACCAGAGAGTGTTCCTTCTCTTTCCATATACATGGAAAAGATCTTGTGAAGACACAGCGAGAAGGTGGCCATCTGCAAGCCAGGAAGAAAGCTCTCAACCAAAATTGAACCCTTGTTAAACTTTATCTGGGATTTCCAATCTCCAGATCTGGGAGCAAATAAAATTTTGTTACTGAACCCATGAAGTCTATAGCACTTTGTTGGTAGCTTAAGCAGACTACTACACCATGTCTTCTCTTTCCTTTCTTCAATTTTGCTTTGCTTACCACCATAGTCTCTCTGGGTGTTTTATTTTTTGTCTGTCTTCTGAAACTTCTTATATAACTGGAGAAATAAATGAGGAGATTTCCTCTGTCATAGTTCACACACTTTCCCTTTCATCTGTTACATATTTGTGTTGGCTATGTTTCTTTGTATTATTAAAAAGAAATCTTGTTCATTCAAAAATTAAACAATGAAAACTAAATCAGAGAAGACAGAAAGTAGTAATACTAGCAATTTGGGCTTCTGGTAGTGTTGCATTGAGAGGGCATGTATTTCTCTCTTGGAAAAACTGGTAATAGAAATTAGTATTGGAAGGCATAGTGTGATCTGCAATAAAGTCAACAGGATTCATAAGGAAGTCCCAGGACAGTTTATAAAGGCAACTACTATAGAGCAGTTTTCGTAGATGCTTTGTAACTTGCTGCCCACTTAAAAAAATTATATTTTCAGCCTAAAGTATGCTTCTTTCATTTTTTATAATACCACCATCACAATTATGGCTCGTATTTCTCTCTGGTGTTTTAGATATGGATTTTAATGTATTATAGACAAGTCAATCTCTAGAGGTTGAAACACCTGCTATCAGAATTTTCCACTATTTTTAAAGATAGGCCAGATTCAATGGATACAAGATTCAAATTCTAGATTCACTGAGTAACTGGATAGCTGCCTACTGCCTTCTTTTACCCATCAAAAAAAGAAGAAAATATTGGTTATGTAACTCATACATGTGGGGTACTATGGGGACAGAGGTAAAGAAAGCAACTTTTCCAAGACTAGTGTCGACCTCCAATGAGAAGATTAAAAAAGAATTCCATGTTCTCACTTAATATTTAGGTCTAGTATTCTATCACTTTTTTTCCTGAGACCAAATAACAACCAAGTTCCAATTGATAGCTAAGGTTAGTATGAATCTCAAAAGGATTTTGGAATATGTTAGTTTTCTATTACTGTGCAAAAAATCACAAACGGAGCAGTTTAAAACAATTCCCATTTATTCGCTCATAGTTTTGTGAGTGGTAAGTCCAGGTGTGCTCACCTGGTTTCTCTACTTAGGGTCTCAACAAGACCAAAGTCAAATTGTTAGCTGGATGGGCTCTTACCTGTACGTTCTGTGGAAGAATCCACCTACAGTATCACCCAAATTGTTGACAGAATTCAAGCCTTTGCAGTTGTAGTTAATATAATCTCCATTTTCTTGCTGGCTGGCAACCTGGGACTACTCTCGTCTAGCAGAAGGCAATCTCGGGTCTTTACCTCATGATTCCTTTCTACTAAACAATTGAGAACTTCATGTTGAATCCCTCTTACACTTCCCAACCACTCTGAATTACTGTTCTACTATTGTCTAAATAAAACTATCTGTCTTTAAAGGGCAATGTGAAAGGTTAAGCCTAACCAAATAATCTCCCTATATTTAGGTCTAAGTACACTTAATAACACCTGCAAAATCTTTGTCACATAGCATGACATAATCATAAGAGTAACACCTTGGGTACTAAAGTCATAAAAACTATCTTAGAATTCTATCACACAGAGTAAGAAAGAAAGAAAAATTTAAAAAAGCAATAAAGGAGAAAAACAAAGTGAAAGCAAATACAAAGTGAAAATATACTAAAAAATTTAAGATTTTACAGTTTTGGGTATGATAATGTTTTGAAGCAGGAAACATGTATGTATTTGTAAACACCGATAGGATAAGCACAATGTTAAAATATTTTGACATTGATAAGCATGTAAATCAAGCCTTATTTTCGGTGTAGCATCTGTCAGATAAACTGGTAAATTGGTGGTAACTATTTAGGAAAACATTAATTTATCAACAAGAGAATGAATAACTCCTTATAGTTTAGTGCACAACACAGAATAAGGAGCCAGACCAATATATAGAGACCCAGTTGGTAAATTTGAAATCAATTGAAAATGTAGTAAGTAAAAATGAGAGAAGATAAACTGTCACATAAAATAATAACAACACAATGCATTATTGAAGAGGAGAAATGATGTACATGAAACAAAAACATTAAGACAAAAAGTAAGTCATTAGCCGGGACATTTTAATTTTCTTACCAATTAAGTTTATAGAATGTTAATACATTTTCAACATTTAAAAACGACTTTCACACAAGTATTCATGTGAGACATGACACCACGAGATGCTCTGAAATGCCAGTTGTAATTGAAAGACTTTACTTAAAAAAAAAAATAACTATTTCTTTTTGCAACATATGGGAGGGTGTAAGCTTCACTATGTGATCCATCCGACTTGTGCTCCAAAGAGACAGGTGTTAAATTCCTGTTAAAGGAAGATTTTGTCTTTGTAATTCAATTTATTTTACTTGTATTATTGTAATTGTAATAACACAATATTGTTTAAATCATACTACCCTAAAAGTAGTCTTAACCTTAAAAAAATCAAATTACTAGTTGATATTTCTTGCCTATCATGTGATAAATTTCCCATAACCTTCTCTAAATAACAAAATTTTGGGTATGGGAAACAGATTAATATTTTTCAGGGGTTAGGGTTTTGAGGAAAATGTTAATATAGCAGAAGCTTATTTATTTGGGTTGATGGAACAGTTCTGTATCATGATGGTTGTAATGATTACATGAAACTATACAGGCTACAAAATTTCACGGAAGTATAACAACACCAACAGTATAACGAGTACATGCAAAAACTTACGAGATATTTATGAGGTACATAGTTTAATAGTATTGCACCAATGTAAATTTCCTCCAGGTTTTGATAACTGTATTAAGATTTTGTAAGAATTTTTCACTGGGGGAAGCTTGGTGAAGTGTACAGGGGAAATAGGTATGCTACTTTTGCAATTTTTTAGTTTGAATAGTTCTCAAACTATTCAAACTAAAAATTTAAAAACATATATATCATCAAGTCAAAACTATATTTTTAAGATAAACACTTAGCAAGTCAGAAAAGACACTGGAAATGTGGGAAGATATTAGTGCCTGGAGTTACTAGAGAGTTTAACAAGGATCTTATTTATTTATTTTTATTTAAAAAAATAATTTCAACATTTATTTTAAATCCAAGGGGTCCATGTGCCTGTTTGTTACACGGGTATATTGCGTGATGAAGATCGGGATACGATAGAGCCCAGATTGAACCCATCACCCATAAAGTAAGCATAGTACCCAGCAGTTTTTCAACCCTTGCCCCTTGCCCTCCCTCCCACCTCTTATAGTCCCCAGTGTCTATATTTGCCATTTTTATGTCCATGAACACCCTCTGTTCACCCACTTTCGATAAGGGAAGGAGTCAAGGAAGTCTTTAACAAAAGGAGGCATTTAAAGAGAAACTTTAAAACATGAATGCAAATAAGGTTAAAAGAATAAGGAAGACTATTCCAGCTAGATGGAGCAACACTGAAAAGATCTTGATGTAAGAAAGCTTGGCATATTCCAGAAATCAAAAGAAGACCAGTAAACTTGATTTCAGAGACCTAAGGAGAGAATGAAACAGATAAAATTGAAAAGTGAAACAGAAGCCAGGTCATATAAAGCCTTATTGACCATGGGTATTTTTATTGTTTTTAAGTTTTCACTTGAGTAATGGAACATGATGAATGCTTCAATCATATTTACATTTAAAAATAGCACCCTGGCTACACTGCAGAGAATGAAGTGTAGTGGGGCAAAGATGGAATTCTGAATATGTGTCATTAATGTATCACAGTGATGCAGAGAGTAGATGCTGCTACCTTGAGGTAGAGTGCTGCCAGTGTTAATGAAGAACAATGGTCAAAATTGGAGTATTCACATTTGAAAATATACCCAGGATACATGGTTGGGGCATATGAAATAAAAACATTCTCATTTGGGAAGAGAATAGACAGACAGACCGGAGGGATCTGATGAGAAGCCTCTATTAATCACAAGAACAGGAAAGATAAGAGAAAACATGAATTTTGGTTTTTAGAATGTTATGAGTTGGGTTTTGAGACATGCAGATATTGAGGTATCTATAAGATATCTACCTAGAGATGTCTGTTAAAAAGTTGAATAATTTTACCTGCACTTAAGACAGAAATCTAAATTAAGATACCACTTTGAAAGTTATTGGCACTCTGTTCATAATGAACACAATATTCCTTGTTGACATCAGATACTTTTTATAGAGTGAGGCAGAAGTTCCAAGATAGAAGTTTGGAATCTATATACTAGGAAGAGGAAGGCAATCAATTAAAAAATTAGAAGAGCCATTGATATCACTCCTTAGAAAGTAATTTACCCTAACTAGATGAGGTCCTGTAGGGAAGACAGGCCTAAATAATTTTCAAGTGCTTCTTAATAAATATCCTGTAACACTTGCAACAGTCAATTTTGTACTATAACAATGCGTGTGTTTTTGAATCATTCCTACAAGTTTCAGAAATTCTATGGTGAAGAGAGAGCATGTGTTGTCATCTTGGTATCCTTGTCAGTTCTTTTCAGAATGCCTTGTAGGTGCTCACTAAACCTATATCTAATTGACTTTCAAGTAATTTTAATAACAAAGCTATGTGATATTTCATTTTACAATCCTTCAACCATTATCCAAAGCAGAAAAATTGAATAAAAAATAAAAATAATGATGTATACATAATAAAAATTTGTTCTTTCAGTTGAAAAAGTCAAACTATTTGTTAGTGTTACTTTAGGGTTTAAATTAATATAGATTTTGTATCTCTCTCCCCATGGTAGACTACTCTGTTATCTAGGTAAAACAGCCACAGTGGAGAGAAAAGTAAGGAAGAAAGGCAGGAAGAATAAAGGGGAGGGAGGAGGAATTGAATTAAGTCTGGCCTAAATCTGTCTCCATACTTGGATGATAAAGTTTCGTTGAAAACAGACTCTGTATGTGGTGAACTGCAACCAAACTTGATGTGTAAGCAAGTGTAACTTAACCTAGATGTATACTCTTGTAACCAAGAAATTGAGTCTCAGACAATCTTAGCACTGAATTCTCAGCCAATCCCAGACTGAAAGCTGCCCAGTTGTGCCCAAATAAGACAAACTCAGAACTGCACCAATCGCATAATCCCTGTATGTCATTTCCTGTTTTCTAGTTATAAAAATAGTTTACGACATTGGAGGTAGGGGCATTTTGAACCATCTTAGGCGTGGAATGCTGCCAGGTTCTAGACTCTTTTTAATACTCAAATTTTGCTAACTTTAACTAGTCTCAGTACTTTTTAAAGAGGGGAGGCAGGGAGGGGAGTAGGAGAGAGAGGAGGAATGAAATGTCATTAATTTGAAATTAGGCCTTGAGATTGTTATCTATTTCATTTATCTGTGATTCAAAACAAGTAAACATACTTTTAATGTTGTGGATATTTAGCAACTTAGATATATATCCTCACAGCTTGACAGGTAAGCAGTACAGTCTCTGAAAGCTTGAAAAAATATGGCTAGTTTTCCTTCTACAGTTGCCTGTTTAGCACTTTTATAATCAATATTCCCAAGAGGTGGGCAAACATAAAGCTGGGTCACTGTGATTTGCCATCATGATAAGAGGCCATACTTCCCATATTTTCTGGGAAACAAGATATATATTTTGTTTATCTGTACACCAATACAGATATAAAATGGAAGTATCCATGTTATGAACAATAATGGTTTTGAAAGTCAGACTAAAAGTTGTTATAAAAGAAAGATGTTAAAAATATTACATCCTCTTATCAGTAGGAGCAACATAGGCAAATCCTAGGGGACAACGTGTAATAGAGTTGTTCTCCTTACGTAAAAAAACTCTCATAATTATCTGCCAGTATATCATTTGACCTACTCCTTTAACACCTTGACATTATATGCACAGACAACTCTCTGTAAGAATGCAAGTGGATGGAAGACAGTAATACATTTTAGTACTATTGGCTCCTTTAGCTAGGCATATGTCATCAAATTGCTAGTTGGAGATGAGGAGCCTTATGTGTGACATTAGTTTCAGGGTATTGTCTGTAGGAGATATGTCATAGACTGTCCTTCTAATTGAAAAACTGATATCTTCAAATGGATATCCATGGCATTTTTGAAAACCTTGTGTTAACATTTTTATCCCATGTATAATGTTAAATTAATCAGGACAGTACAATTTTGTTATCTTCTCTGAACTTTAATTATAATAGCATCTAAAAGAAGGGAGAGGCCGGGCACAGTGGCTCACACCTGTAATCCCAGCACTTTGGGAAGCCAAGGAGGGCAGATCAGGAGGTCAAGAGATTGAGACCCTCTGGCCAACATGGTGAAACCCCGTCTCTTCTAAAAATACAAAAATTAGCTGGGCGTGGTGGCACGTGCCTATAGTCCCAGCTACTCAGGAGGCTGAGGTAGGAGAATCACTTGAACCCAGGAGGTGGAGGTTGCCGTAAGCCAAGATTGCACCCCTGCTCTCCAGCCTGGTGACAGAGCAAGACTCCATCAAAAAAAAAAAAAAAAAAAGGGAGAGAGGTTTGCATTTCTAGATGGCAAACTAAAGCTACATTTTTACACCTGTTTATCTGCAAACTGCAAAACAATGATGGTAAAGGGAAATTCTTGTAGCACTGAAGAGAATGGAAAAGGAGACATTCAGCGATTTGGGGAAGATTTGGGGAAGATTAAAGAAGGTACAAGCCATTTGACAAAAAATAAAAAGGAAGGACTAGCAGTCTAAATACACACAAGGGACTGCAGAAGAAGATAAACTCTAGGTTCCAAATTGGCAGGAATAAGAAGAACTCCCAATTAGGAGAACTTAATTCCTAGTCCACTTAAAATAAATTCCCACATTTCTGTCCTCTTCCTATGTGCTTAGAACCCAGGCAGCTAAGTATTTCAGCACTACATGAATGCAAAAAGGCTCTTTCCTAAAAAATGCAAGCAAACAACTTGAGGTGAATTAGAATTCAGGGTGAACTTGCATGTTCACAAGCACAATTTTTACCATTCTGGCATCTGTGAGCATCCTAGCCTAAAGGTTGGTAGGCTACCTGCTTGTTTTAAAATTAAACCTATCAGTGGATAATACCAGCCCACATACATAGAATACCAAGTCAGACTTCATAAACATGGGGAAACCTAACTAGAAAATGATCCACATAGAAACAAAGTTACCTAGAAAAAGTAAACTGCCTATTCTCAAATGTAAACAAAAATCAGAAAATGAAGAAAAATTAACAGTATGAAAGACAAAAAACAAAGAACAAACACAAGTATCGACCACAGGGAACAATTCTAAAAATATATAATTCAAGAAACAACAAAGCAAAGAAACAATTAACTGTAGAGGCTTCTAATTTGCATTTTCAGAGGGATTTGTAAAGGAATTTCACTCACTGAAAAATGAAATAATCACAGTAAAAAATAGAAATTATAATGAAGTATAAATTCCTAAATTAAGAATTATATAGAACTTTGGAAGATAAAGTTGAAGAAGCATTTTAGGAGAGAGAGAAGAGAGAGGGAGAGGGGTAGATATGCAGGTATTGGGGAAGTCAAAAGACGAAGCAGAGTTATTGAAACAAAAAGAGAAGCTTAAGTAGCATTTAAAGGTGTAAGAGTAACAGAGTGTTTGTGATAATGGCAGTGACTTCAAATCTTGACTTTCAAAGTAGAAAGTTAATGGGCAATGTATTAAATCAAGAAATCAATATAAGCAATATAAGCATTTTTAAATTAAATCTATAAAACAAAAAAAGAAAACTAAAAACAGGACATGGTTAAAAATGTTTACCTCAGAAAATTATTTGGTAATAAAAAGGAATGAATGATGTACTCATATATACAATAGCATTGGTGAATCACAAGAACATTATATTAAGTAAAAAAGTTGAACACAGAAGAGTACGTACTGCATGCTGTATGTTTCCAATTAATTCCAGGCCAGGTGCGGTGGCTCACGTCTGTATTACCAGCACTTTGGGAGGCCAAAGCGGGTGGATCACAAGGTCAAGAGATCAAGACCATCCTGGCCAACATGGTGAAACTCCGTCTCTATTAAAAATACAAAAATTAGCTGCATGTGGTGGTGCGCTCCCATAATCCCAGCTACGCAGGAGGCTGAGGCAGGAGAATTGCTTGAGCCCAGGGGGGTGGAGGTTGCAGTGAGCCAAGATGGTGCCACTGCACTCCAGCCTGGAGACAGAGCGAGACTCTGTCTCAAAAAATATTATTATTAATAAAATATTATTAATATTATTTATTATAATAATAATTAATTTTAAAAAATTCCTTTCCAGAAAACACAAATCTATAGTGATAGGAGGGAAATTGTTGATTTTCAAGTGCCATAGTTCGAGGTAAGAAAACCAACTGCAAAGGGAAAGGAAGAAACTTATGGGTCTGATGGATGTACTTCATATCTCAAATGTGCTGGTGGTTACACAACTGTATCCATTTGTCAAAACTCATCAAATTGTACAAACAAAAAGGAATTCAGCGAATATATTTTATACTGTGAATTACTGATTACAAAATAAGTAAAAATGGTTACCTCTAGGAAGTGGAACTGGGAATACGAAGTAGTGGGAAATGGAACAGTTGCAATGTATTAAATACTCTTCTATATCATTTGATATTTAAACCATGCTTATATATTACTTGAATAAAAATTAAAACAAACAAAACCAGAAGGCAAAGAGTAAATATATATACATATAAATACCACCTGAAGAGATTGTACTTACTGTTAACTTTTTTATTTAAAATGACTTTTTTATTTAAAATGTCTTCTTTTTTTAGTTGTGGGTAAAGAACTTATTTTACTCAAGACTTTAAAAGAACCTTTTAAACAAAAAAAGAAACACATGGTTTTATTTTTTACAGCATTTGAATTACAAAATGGTATAATTTTATTATAGGCTGTAATTTTTTATTTGATAAAATCATTCTATATATTTGGTTGCTCTTAACTCCTCAGTTGAGAAACTAACTGGCTGACCATGCATGTAATAAATTGCTAGAACATCTGACAACAAGGGAAGAGAGACAAGTAGACAAATTTAATGTATCTCTTTACTCTGAGAATAACATTATATTGTAATTACTTATTTGTCTTTATTTTCATAAAGACAAGAGCTATGTCTATCTTGCTTATCATCTTATACCATTATCTATAGAGTATGGGACATATAATAAGGATTTAATAAATATATGTGGAATAAATTGATCTATAAGGGAATATAGTACAATTTATTCACCCAACCAATATAAATGTATTGAGCATTTACTATGTGCAAGTATTACATTGGGAATATGGTGACAGAAAGTTAACAGAAGTCATGGTTTTGACTCACAAGAAATTTACATTCTTGGAAAGTTATCAACTAGTAAATAATTTAATACTTTGTGATAACTGTGGTAACTTAAAATTCACACTGGCTTTGGAAGCTTAGAGTATTATTCACTAATTTTGCCTGAGATAATTGAGAAAAGCTTCAAATATAAACCACATTTTAGCTGGGGGGGATATTGCTGAGTTAAGGATAATACTAGAAACTAAAGAATTCCATTCACAGAATTCAACATGCACAAAGGTTGAGTAGTGTAAAGCAACATGTTGGATGTCAGGAAAAGTAAGTAGTTTCATGTAGCAGGAGCACATATGGAGGAAGAAATCATAATTCAGTCCTGGAGAGATAGACTGGGAATAATTATGACCAGAAAAGGGTTAAAGAATTCATCCTAGAGCCACTGGTGAGTCAAAGGAGGGTTTTATTTAGGGAAGTGCTGTTCAGGTCGTAGTGTGAAAGAAAAGAAGTTTCTCAGTGCCTAGAGGGAGATATCAGCTAGTAGATGATTGCAGTTGTCTAGGCTGCAAATGTACACAAATACAAAGCAAGATCCCTAAAAGTAAATGGGATTTGATAAAGGAAATGTTTTGCCTGACATAAGGGTAAACTTTTAAAGTTAGGTTAATCTGTATTTTGAAACATAATTAATTACTTCACAGATATTATACAAAATTGCTTTGCTTTTCTCGTTAAAAGACTACATAGAAAAATATGCTAAAAATATTTTAGTATTTCTTTAACTATTCGAACATTCTGTAAAGAAAAAAATGATTAAACAAGTGTGAACACTATCCCAAATCAAAATATAAATTGTGTGCAGATAATTCGAAGTTCTGTTTTTATCGACATCAATTCAAAATACTCCTTAGAATTAAAGTTTTTTTTTTTTTGTTTTTTTTGTTTTTTTTTTTTTTTTGAGATGGAGTCTTGCTCTGTCTCCCAGGCTGGAGTGCAGTGGCATGATCGCGGCTCACTGCAACCTCCGCCTCCTGTGTTCAAGCCATTCTCCTGCCTCAGCCTCCCCAGTAGCTGGGATTACAGGCACGCACCGCCATGCCCAGCTAATTTTTGTATTTTTAGTAGAGACAGGGTTTCAGCATTTTGGCCAGGCTGGTCTCGAACTCCTGACCTCGTGATCTGCCCGCCTCGGCCTCCCAAAGTGCTGGTATTAAAGACTTGAGCCACCGTGCCCAGCCGAATTAAAGTTTTAATAGCATTTGGGGTATAATACTTAACCCCAGAACCTATTTTGTTATTGCGTATATTCCAAGCACCCTGGTCTCCCATCTGTTTTTACTTTACAGGAAAGCTAAGAGAGTGTGGGTAATTATTTCATTTCCACTATCGGCAAGAGAATAATTTTCTTAAACAGAGTAGAAGGGAAGGAACAATTAGTGGTATTCAGCATTGTTTCACATGCTTGTTGGCCGCATGTATCTCTTCTTTTGAAAAGTGTCTGTTCATGTTCTGATACGAGTTTACCCTCAAACTTGTACACGTATCCCTGAATCTAAAATAAAAGCTTAAAAAAGGAGGAATGAACGGTTTTAACATGGCAAAGATTATTTAATCAAAATACGGATAATACAAATGCCTAATTTATATTTTTTCATTTCTAAAAACATAATTTCAAATCTTCTTGAATCCTCAACCATTATATTTAGCTATTTGTAAGCAAGAAACATGTTTATTCATCTCTATTGTCCAGCACTTTTTCACTCCATGGGCTGTAAATAAATAAATCTCCTGGATGTTTCAAGCAATGAGAAAATGATTAATGGATAGCAGCAATAATATTATTGATGAGACCTTTATAATATCTCCCTTACATCCTTTCAAAAGAATTTAAACAAATACTATAATACAGGGAAGGTGTTTGTTACTGACTTCTCGCTTATTCTGAGTTTCTTCACAACCACAGGTAATTCAGATTGGATTATAACACAGAAAGTGAATATTGTTGAGACCTATTTGTCTGAAGACTTCATAGAAGCATCTCTCTCATTGCTTTATAGGTACCGACTATACAATTGGCACCCATTCATTCTTTACATAATTCAGAATACACTTCTTGAGTACTGTCTTAGTCAGCAGTTGGGCTGCTACAACAAAAATTCCACAGATTGGGTGGCTCAAAAAACAGAAATTTATTTCTCACAGTTCTGGATGCTGAGATGTCTAAAATCAAGGTGGCAGCAATATGGTTCCTGGTGAAGGCTTTCTTCCTGGTTAGCAGATAGATATATTTTTTTTGCTGTATCCTCGCATTGTGGAGAAAGAGAGGAAGCAAATTCTTAGTCTCTTCTTATAAGGGCACTAATCGCATCATGAAGGTTTCACCTTTGTGATCTAATTGCCTCGCAAAGGCCCCCATTTCCTAATACCATCACATTGGAGATTAAGATTTCAACATATGAAAAAAGCACATCCAGTCCATAGCAAATGCATAATATTTACAGAGGTTTAGGGTTATAGAGATGAATGTGACACAATCCTTTTCTTCAATGGTCTCAAAAATAATGGATGAGAATGGCATGTCAAAAAAGTATAATACAAAAGGTGTGCATTATAATAGGTGTGAGTATGTGTTGTGGACACTCAGAGAAAGGTGCAATTTTATATTTACCTGAAAAAATCAGTTAAGGTTTATAGAAGTGAGATTTTAGGTGGTTCTTGAAGGATAAGAAGTGTATAACATACATATATTCGGAATGACTGAGGATAACATTTTGGTTATTCAAAATGGGAAATTTTAAAAAAAGGTATTCAAGAATGCAGTGCATTCCATGATTAGTAAATGGTGAACTGTGTCAGCAATATGGCTTGTATGTATGGTAGTTCTAATAGATTAGGCCAGAAAGATAAATGAGGCCAGGCTGCCAATAATATAAAGTGCCATAACAGAGGGCTTAGATTTTAGTATGTATGTGGCAGAAAACACGGAAGATTTTTTGCATGTGAACAATATTATTCACTCGTGTTTCAGAAGGCTACCTCAGACTACAGTGTAAAAGTAGATTGATGAAGATGAGATTGTAAGTAGAGACCCTGGTTAGGAAATGTTTACAGTAGTCTAGGTAAAAGACCACGAGACAAAATTAAGATAGTGGTAAAGGAAACAGATTAAATAGTGATTTAGGAATACATGTGGTACTAGATTTTAAAATAAAAATCAGGCCTAAGTAACATACAGGTGAAAAATTAAGTAATGAAAATTGAAATAGCTGAAGTAATGAGAAACTCTCTGGAATCAAACAGAGAAGACAAGCAGAGGACTTTGAAGAATGCACCAATATTTAAGAAGGGAGGGAGAGTGAGAGAAAATGATCGAAGGAGGTGAAGAATATCAAGCCATAGTGCCCACAGAGGCAGGGTTAGAAGTAGAATGAAGTGGTTGTGTAGGAAGCCAAGATAGGAGAGATTGTCAAGAAAATGTCAACAATGTCAAAAGTGAATGATAAGTAAAACGAAGTTTGATAAAAAGCTTGCTGGATTTCACAAGTAGGAAGTCACTGACTGTCTTTCTGCTGAGCAGTTTTAAAAAACTTAAAACCAAAACACATTTAGAATAGATTGAAGAATAAATAATAGGTAAAGAAGTGGAGACAATGAGAAAAGCCTACTTCCTTAAAAAGTTTGCGAAAGAAAATAAATATATCAATAAGTTAAAGAGAAACTCATATGAAAGAAATACATTCTCTTCCTCTTTCTGCTTCCCCTCTTCTTGGACCTGCTCATTCATTTTCTTCTTTTTATTTTTTAAAGGGAAAATGTAAGCATAATCGTAGGGAAGGTAGAAAGGAAGGAGACATTATAGATAGTGAGAGTGGTGGGGAAAACAAATAATTGACGGTTTAAGGTCACAGACCAAAAAGGTTAAAATTTGTTAACATAACTCAAAATAATAAAAGTCATATATGACAAACCCACAGCCAATATCATACTGAATGGGCAAAAGCTGGAAGCCTTTTCCTTGAAAACTGGCAAAAGGCAAGGTTGCCTGCGCTCTCTCATGACTCCTATTCAACATAGTATTGGAAGCTCTGGTCAGGCTAATCAGGCAAGAGAAATAAATAAGGGGTATTCAAACAGGAAGAGAGGAAGTGAAATTATCTTGTCTTGCATATGACATAATCCTATATCTAGAAAACTCCATCGTCTAGCTCAAAAGATTCTTAAGCTGATAAATAACTCCAGCAAAGTCTCAAGATACAAAATCAATGTGCAAAAATCGCTAGCATTTCTATATACCAACAACAGGCAAGCAGAGAGCAAAGTCATGAATAAACTTCCATTCACAATTGCTTCAAAAAGAGTAAAATACCTAGGAATACAGCTAACAAGGAAAGTGAAGGACCTCTTCAAGAAGAACTACAAAACACTGCTCAAAGCAATTACAGAGGACACAAACAGATGGAGAAATATTCCATGCTTATGGATAAAAAATCAGTATCATGAAAATGGCCATACTGCCCAAAGTAATTTATAAATTCAATGTTATTCCCATTAAACTACTATTGACATTCTTCACAGAATTAGAAAGAAACTATTTTAAAATTCGTATGGAACCAAAAGAGAGCCCCAGTAGCCAGGACAATCCTAGGCAAAAAGAACAAAGCTGGAGGCATCACGATACCCAAGTTCAAACTATACTACAAGACTACAGTAACCAAAACAGCATGGTACTGACACAAGATCAAACACTTAGACCAAAGGAACAAAACAGGGAAGGGAACCCAGAAATAAGACCACACACCTACAACTATCTGACCTTTGACAAATCTGACAAAAAAGCAATGGGGAAGGGATTCCCTATTTAATAAATGGTAAGGAGAGGGCTGGCTAGCCATATGCAGAAGATTGAAACTGGACCTCTTCCTTACACCACATACAAAAATCAATTAAAGATAGATTAAAAACTTAATATAAAACCCAGAACTATAAAAATCCTAGAAGAAAATCTAAGTAATGCAATTCATGGCATAGGCATGGGCAACGGTTTCATGCCAAACATGCTAAAAGCAATTGCAACAAAAGCCAAAATAGACAAATGGGATCTAATCAAACTAAAGAGCTTCTGCACAGCAAAAGACACTATCATCAGAGTAAACAGACAACCTACAGAATGGGAGAACATTTTTGCAATCTATCAATTTGTCCAAAGTCTAATATCCAGAGTCTACAAGGAACTTAAGCAAATTTGCAAGAATAAAACAAGCAACCTCATTAAAAAGTGGGCAAAGGACATGAGCAGATACTTCTCAAAAGAGACATACATGCTTTCAACAAACATATGAAAAAAAGCTCAATATCATTGATCATTAGAGAAATGCAAATCAAAACCACAATGAGATACCATCTCACACCTGTCAAAATGACAATTATTAAAAAGTCAAAAAAACAGCAGATGCTGGTGAGGCTGTGGAGAAAAAGGAATGCTTTTACACTGTTGGTGGGAGTGTAAATTAGTTCAACCATTGCAGAAGACAGTGTGGCAATTCCTCAAATACGTAGAGGCAGAAATACCATTTGACCCCGTAATCCCATTACTGGGCATATATTCCAAAGGAATATAAATCATTCTATTATAAAGATACAGGCATGCATATGTTCATTGCAGCACTATTCACAATAGCAAAGACATGGAATCAACCTAAATGTCCATCAATGAAAAACTGGACAAAGAAAACATTATATATATATATACACATACACATACACACACACACACACAGTGGAATACTATGTAGCCATAATAAGGAACAAGATCATTTCTTTGGCAGGGACATGGATGGAGTTAGAAGCGATTATCCTTAGCAAATTAATGCAGGAACAGAAAACCAAATGCTGTATGTTCCAACTTATAAGTCGAAGCTGAATGATGACAACATATGGACACATGGGGAGAACAACACACACTGTGGCCTGTCAGAGAGGTTGTGGGAGTGACAGCATCAGGAAGAATAGCTAATGGATGCTGGGCTTAATATTTGGTGATGGGATGATCTATGCAGCAAACCATCATGGCACACATTTACCTTTGTAACAAACCTGCACATCCTGCACATACACCCTTGAACATGAAATAAAAGTTGAATAAAATAAAATAAAAAGAAAGAAATTGATAACACATGATTTAACATTTAAGATTCCAGGATGTAGAAACTGAAAGATCTGGTTTTATATCCTGGCTCTCCATTTAATATTTGTATGAATTGAAAAATCTGTAAACTTTTCTAATTTTAGTTTCATTGTCTGTAAAACTGGAGCTAAATTATAACCACATAACAGGGCTATTATCCAAATAAAATGAGAAATTAGAAGAAAAAAAGACCACAGGCCAGGCACTCACGCCTGTAATCCCAGCACTTTGGGAAGCTGAGGCGGGTGGATCACCTGAGGTCAGGAGTTGGAGACCAGCCTGACCAACAGAGAGAAACCCCATCTCTACTAAAAATACAAAAATTAGCCGGGCATGGTGGTGCATGCCTGTAATCCCAGCTACTCGGGAGGCTGAGGCAGGAGAATCGCTTGAATCTGGGAGGCAGAGGTTGCGATGAGCTGAGATGGCGCCATTGCACTCCAGCCAGGGCAACAAGAGCGAAACTCCATCTCAAAAAAAAAAAAAAAGAAAAAAGAAAGAATGACCATAATACAGTTCCTGCCACATGGTAAGCCATTATTATTAATATTTTTACTATCACACAATTGGCTTTACAACAGTGACAGGGTAGCCATTTTTGTAAAACATTACGAAAATGGCTAAGGATAATAGACAAATAATTTTGTAGGTTACCAAGTCTATTGTTAAAATTATTTCTGGGACTGTTGTTGTGTGTGCACATTCACACATGCTGTAAATACCATGTGCACTTTTTACTCGGGCGTGAATAGGATGGAAGGCCAAATGTATTACCTGAACCATCTTTAACTTCTCTGTGATCAAATATTTAAGTTCCTGCCAAGTATTTAGTCATTTAGATTCAAACATAAAGTTTGGGATTAATAAAGTTGAACCAACTACACCTGATCTCCCATTCTCATCTGATCCTCCCCAATGGTAAATAAGCTCAACATATTATTCATACTTGTGCTAACATAAAGACTGCTCATATATTTAAAACTTAAATTATGTTTGCAAATTAGATCTAGATATTTGACACTAGCACTTCAGAATGATGTTTCGAGTCTTCCTTCATCTATATTTTGTTCACCAATTACTTTTTTGTAAAAATATTTTTTCTAATATTTGTCTAGTTTTCCCAATGTTGGCACACTGAAGCTGTAAGCCAGTGACTCAGAACCACTGTAAGCCCACTGGATCCTATTACTGGTAGAACAATTGTCTGCATGTGCATACTGCATCAGCAAAAATTGAATATTGAAGAATTGTAGTTTGGAAGCCACTTATGGATATATCACTGTCCTGCTGTAAAACAGGTCACTGTCTTTGCTTCCAGCTTAAGAGGTAGATTAGCTAAAAGTTTAATCCATTAATGTAATTTTGAGAATTAATGTTTTAACAACCTATTTTCTTTGCCCTGTGCTCATTCTGAAGCAGCTACGATAAAAAGAATTTTCATTGTTCTATAGGGAGATGTTAGTTTGTTATACTACATCTGTTACTAAAACCCAGGGACTCTTAGTGGCAGTTGAGGCAGATAAATCTGTCAAAAGATGTGCTCAAGGTTCCAGAGGCCGAAATGATTTCCTTCTCCTAAATCTGTATCAATAATGATTACAATATTGATAAGAAGAAGTTGAAGTCACCTGCTCAAACCTCCCTTCCATAATAACTGTTCAGAATTAGATATCCATGATAACATTTTCTGTAACAATGAAAATTGTCAGTCTGCCAGCTTGATAAATTGTGGCTCCAACTGGCAGAGCCATTTGCTTTGTGGTAAGCACAAAATGACAGATCTTTTTTGAATACAAACTATAATGCTTGCACCTTTCACAGCTGGTTTAGCTTGTAAACAGAGCAGAAAAAGAAGACTGATAAAAATTGAAGGTTATGTACAAAACAAGCCCCATGACTAACTTTTTTTTTCTAGTAAAAGGATATTACCTCTGTTATTGCAACATGGCCCAAATGAGTACCCTAAAAGAGTGGATGATGATTCAAAAGTTCCAGTGACATACTACACTGGATATTTCACACGCATTTTCAACTAGTTTAATTTTCAACAGTTTGTTATTATTGTTTGCAAAATGGTCTCCTTTTATCTGTCATTACTTTCCACTCAGAACTTGAATATTTACCAGTACTTTTTATAAACACTGTACCATTGCTTACACAGGTGTATCTCCAATACCAAGTAATTGTAATTATTTTATACAAATTACCACCCTGTATGTACTATCAAGAAATAGGTAAGAAAATATTTCAAAACATTTTAAAGATGCTATTGTGTAAAACACCAGATTATTCTCTAAGTCTCCTCTTTTCCATAGTTACTGAGTAGATATCATGATATCTGAGCTACAATTTCAAGGTAGATCTAGAAATTGATATAATCTTCCCTTTTCAAACAGATCTAAAATTATAGGCATAGGTTTAATGCTTTCATCCAGAGAAAGGGATTATTGATTAATAAATTTAAGATATTGTTAACAATTACTTTAAAATTCTAGGTTAAAGCCAATATTCTAAAACCCATAAACTTCTACATTACAGGGGTGTTACTTTACATTTTTATTGTGGCAAAACATTTAACATGCAACGTACCCTGTTAACAAAAATTTCAAGTGCACAAAACACTATTGTTAATCATTGGCACAATTTTCTACATCAGATCTCTGAAGCTTATTCATTTTATATAACTGAAACTTTATACCTATGGAACAGCAACTTACTGTTTCTCCTTCTCCCAGCCATTGGAACCCAGCATCTTACTCTCTCTTTCTATTAATATAAGTATGAATATTTTAGATGCCTCTTGTAAGTGGAATCATGCAGTTATTTTTCCTGTGACTGGCTTATTTCACTTAGGGCAATGTACTACAGCATCATCTGTGTTGTTGCATATGACAGGATTTTCTGCCTTTTTAAGACTGAATGATATTCCATTGTATGCATATACTACTTATTTTTATTCATTCATCAATCAATAGATATTTAACTTATTTTCATGTTCTGGCTTTGAGAATAACACTACAGTGAATACAGGATTATAGATATATTTTCTAGATCCAGATTTCAATTCTTTTGGCTATATACCTAGAAGCAGGATTTCAAGTCTATAACAAAATCAAATAACTCAATTAAAATGGGTAAAGCATTTCTATAGACTTTCTTCCAAAGAAAACAACTTTTTGGAAAATAGACTTTCCCCTAAACACATATAAATGGCAAACATGCATATAAAAATATGCTAAACATCACTTATCTGCAGAATGGAAATCAAAACACAATGAGACATCACTTACACCTGTGAGGACGACTAATTAAAACAAAAAACAAAAAAACAAAATTAACAAAAAAGGATACCTAGTCTTGGTGAAGATGTGGAGAAATTGGAATCCTTTAACAGTGTTGGTAGGACTATAAAATGATACAGCCGCTATAAAAAATAATATGGAAGTTCCTCAAAACAAACATAACACGTTTTTTGTACCCACTGTTAATCACTTGCTTTCATTTCCAGTTATCACTGACTTTAATCAGTGTTAAATAAACTTAAAGAAAAGGCCTTACCTATTATCACCCTGCCCCCTTATAATATTAGACTCAACTCCTTCATATATATCTTCACCTCTCTAGGCCTCAGGATTGTTCGACCATCAACAATTCTCCTTATATTTTTTAATATCTTCAAATCTCAACTATGACAAGGATAAGAAAAATAATACTGTAGGAAAATAAAACTATGTTTATCTCTTAAGACCCTGCTGTAATAAGGTTTTGCTTTATCCAATAAAAATAAAAATATATTTTTCTTAATATGTTTTTCTACTTTATTTTGTATGTCAGCGTAAATTTAAATACAAGATGCAGATTTACTTGACTTGAAAGCCGTTTTTAAGTTAAAAAAGATTAAGTAAATCAAACAAGTCAGATAATAATAAAAGCAATGTCTTTGAAATACGAATACATATAGTAAAGTGCTCTAATCTTAATTGTGCAGGTTAGATATATTTTTACATATGCATATACTTCATCACCACCATGGAGTTTAAGATAAATAACATTTTTAATATTCCATAGAGTTCATTCATGGCCATTTTAAATCAATCTCCCCACCCACAGGGACAACCACCATAAATTAAAGTTTTTATTTCTATATTTTTATTTATATCACCATAAATTAAAGTAATCACACTGTATGTACTAATTTGTAAATAGTTTTTGTGTGGTTTCTGTAAAATAACTTAATGCCTGTGAAATACATTGACAGTGTTATATGTAGCAAATATTTTGTTCTATTTATTGTTGTATAGTATAACATTGTATACATAGATCACATTTTCCTCACTCATTCTACACTTGATGGGCTTGTTTTCAGTCTGAGGATATCATAGATACATTTGCTATTAATATTCCATTACATGCTCTTCAGAGGATATATGCACATATTCACTCATTTCTCTAGCAATGGGATTGTTAGGTTGCAGCATAAATAGGAATATTATTGTTCCTATTACATATGCTTTGTTAGATACTGCCAGACAGGTTTTTAAAATACCCCCGAAGTGGATGTATCATTTTTCAAAACCCAAAGAACATGTGAGAGTTCTAGTTGTTCTGCATCTTTACAAAATCTGGAATCTTCAGCTTTATAAATCTTACCTGTATTTGTATGAATATGTCAATATCACATTGTATTTTTATTTCTGTTCTCCTAATGAGAAATGATGTTGATCACCTTCACATATTTGGAGCCACTGGCCAACTGAATCTAATGAAAGCTGTCACAAAGGCCAGGGACAGCTCAACCACAGAGCAGATTCCTATAGTCTTCTATTCTATCATAACATCAAAAGAAGTAGTGTGGCATTTACTTGAGGTAAATATCATATGCTTCATCCTCTAACATTGTGTTACACAAAATGTAAACAAAATGTGACTGCTGTAAAATACAAAAAATTAAAAACCATACAAATAATCCGACAAATGCAGCTCAAAATCAAGACTGAAAATGTTAATCAAAGTAAGATTATAGAAATTTTAATTAGCATCCAAGAACATTAAAATAGCTATGATAAATGTTAAATGGCCTATTGGGTAAAGTGGACAGCATGAATGCACAGATGGAGCATTTCACATAAGAAATGGAAAAAATAAACTAGAATAAAATGGAAAATGTTAAATGTAATGCTACAGCATTATAAATGAAGTATTCATTCAATGTGATTAAAAGCAGACAGGAAAAAAAGAAAGTATCAGGAAACTTGAAGACAATTTGAAGAGAGACCAACAAAAATTACTCCAATAGAAGTACAAAATAGGGGAAAAAAATTAAGCATCTGAGTTGTGTGAGACTATTCCAAACTGCCTAACACTCATATCTTTGAGGTCCTGTAATGAGAGATAGAATGAAGCAAAAGTAATATATAAAGCAACAATTATCAAGATTTTTAAAAATTGCTGAAATTCCTCAATAACTGATCAAAAAATTTCAAAAATTGACAAATGAAGAGAAAAACCTCTACGCACATTTTTTTCAAGCTAATAAAAACCTAGAAAAAGATAGCATCTTATATGCATCCAAAGAAAAAAAAGATTATACTCAGGGTAAAACTGAGAATGAAAACCTAATTTTCACGAGAAACAACAGAGGTCAGAAGACAATGAAAATCACTAATTAAAGTGATGAAAGAGAATTTAAAATATCGTACAGAATTTTTATCCAACAAAAATATCTTTTGTAAAAAAGAAAGTGAAATAAGGACAGCTTTAGACAAATATAGAAATAATTTTTTACTAGCAGACCTGCACTAGAAGACCTGCGAAAATAAATTCAACCATTTTGAAAATTTACAATACCAAGTAGAAATAAATAACAGCATGAAGGAAATAAGAACACAAAATATTAAACATATGGGTAAACAAGACAAATAAATTTTAAAAGTCTATATATACTGTGTAAAATCATTAAATAAAGGAAGACAGCAAAAGAGAGGAACAAAACAACTGTGAAAGAGAAAAAATAAAAAATAGCAATAGTAAGTCATCACCTATCAATAATTACTTTAAAAGTAAATAAATTAAGTTCCCTAGTCAAAATGCATAGAGTAGCTGAATGGATAAAAATAAACACATGTAACTAACCTGCACGTTGTGCACATGTACCCTAAAACTTAAAGTATAATTTAAAAAAATAAAATAAAAAAATAAACAAGTACCTGTGATATACGGCCTTCACTTGCTGTGCTTTCAATAATGAATAGAACATATAAATAGAAAACCAATAAAGAAACAGCTGATTTGAACAAAACTATAGACCAAATAGACTTAACAGACGTATATAGAACTTCTCACCCAACAAAAGAAGAACATTTTCCTCAAACACATGATCATATGTTAAATCACAAAACAAATCTTAAATTTAAGAAGATCAAAATCAGCACTGTTCTCTGGTAGGAGACCCGGGTTCAAGTCTACCACAGCTTGGAACAAATGTTCCTCAGTGCCACTCCCACCTAGAGAGAGCAAGGTTTTGAGTAAACCGACATAATTTGGACAGATCTAAGGAGAGAAAATTCCAAAAGTGGGTGGAGATGTGACACAGATGCTGAGGCTAAGGGAGAAGGCTGGAAACCCTGCATGGGATACTCAAATGCTGGGGCTAGTTGCCAGCCTGGAAAGGCTCCTGGGGAATGAATGAGTGAAGAAACTGTGGGACAGGCCACTGTTGCTGTGGACCTCCAGGATCCTGGCTACAGGGGTCCCCATGTCCCCCACATACATTTAAGCTGACAGGGAGATCTTCCCAGACAGCAGACAAAGAAGAGGCTTAAGCCAGCACAGAGCTGGGGGACTTTGTGCACCACACACCTCCAGCAGAATACGGCCATAGGGACCTATCTCCCTGGGCTCCCCATCTTTCTCTGATGGAGCTCTAGCCTAATCTGACTACCAGGCCAGGAGAAAGTGGGGCGGAGTTCTCTGCAGCACTGGGCACATCTGTTCTGCAGGCCCTCCTGACCTGTAGCTACGCCCAGGTCCACTGTCTGGCTGCTAAGAATGTGTGCATAGCCCAGCCTCTGCTGCCAAGCCTGAGTACTTTGCCTCACCTGCTTACATTCATGGTGGCCAGGGAGCACTTCAGATCCCTCAGTGCGCCAACAGTCCGGAGGAAGTGCGTCCGGAATTGGTGGGTTCCTGGTCTCACTGACTTCAAGAATGAAGCCACGGACCCTTGCGGTGAGTCTTACAGTTCTTAAAGGCAGCATGTCCGGAGTTTGTTCCTTCTGATGTTTGGATGTGTTCGGAGTTTCTTCCTTCTGGTGGGTTCGTGGTTTCGCTGGCTCATGAGTGAAGCTGCGGACCTTCGCGGTGAGTGTTACAGCTCTTAAGGCGGCGCGCCTGGAGTTGTTCGTTCCTCCCGGTGGGTTCGTTGTCTCGCTGGCTTCAGGAATGAAGCTGCACACCTTCGCACTGAGAGTTACAGCTCATAAAGGATGTGTGGACCCAAACAGTGAGCAGCAGCAAGATTCATTGCAAAGATGAAAGAGCAAATCTTCCATGATGTGGAAGAGGACCAGAGCACGTTGCCACTGCACGCTGGGGCAGCCTGCTTTTATTCTCTTATCTGTCCCCACCCACATCCTGCTGATTGGTCCATTTTACAGAGAGCTGATTGGTCCGTTTTGACAGGGTGCTGATTGGTGCGTTTACAATCCCTGAGCTAGACACAAAGTTCTCCACTTCCCCACTAGATTAGCTGGATGCAGAGTGTCCACACAAAGGTTCTCCAAGTCCCCACCAGAGTAACTAGATACAGAATGTCGATTGGTGCATTCACAAACCCTGAGCTAGACAGAGGGTGCTCATTGGTGTGTTTACAAACCTTGAGCTAGATACAGAGTGCTGATTGGTGTATTTACAATCCCTTAGCTAGACATAAAGATTCTCCAAGTCCCCACCAGACTCAGAAGTCCAGCTGGCTTCACCCAGTGGATCCCACACAGGGGCCACAGGTGGAGCTGCCTGCCAGTCCCACCCCGCGCTCCCGCACTCCTCAGCCCTTGGGTGTTCGATGGGACTGGGTGCCATGGAGCAGCGGGCGGCACTCGTAGGGGAGGCTCCGGCGGCACAGGAGCCCACGGCGGGCGGGGGAGGCTCAGGCATGGCCGGCTGCAGGTCCCGAGCCCTGCCCCACAGGGAAGCAGCTAAGTCCCGGCGAGAAGTCGAGCACAGCAGCTGCTGGCCCAGGTGCTAAGCCCCTCACTTCCCGGGGCTTGCGGGCAGGCCGGCCGCTCCGAGTGCGGGGCCTGCTGAGCCCACGCCCACCCGGAACTCGCGCTGGCCCGCAAGCGCGGCGCGCAGCCCTGGTTCCCGCCCGCGCCTCTCCCTCCACACCTCCCTGCAAGCTGAGGGAGCCGGCTCCGGCCTTGGCCAGCCCAGAAACAGGCTCCCACAGAGCAGCGGTGGGCTGAAGGGCTCCTCAAGCGCGGCCAGAGTGGGCGCCAAGGCCGAGGAGGCGCCCAGAGGGAGCGAGGGCTGTGAGGTCTGCCAGCACGCTGTCACTTCTCAGAAGGAGCTGTTTGTCAATCCTGGCACACCAGGGCTTCAGTGTGCAACTCAGGAATGCCAAGTCAAGATCTGTGTCTAGCACTTAGAGAGGAGCCCATATTCTCAGAACACTCAGAGGGGTGAGATGCATGGGCTTGTGGGCTGCAGTGGGAGCGGGGCATTTCTCCTTCTACAGGGCTGGCCTGAAAAGGTGTGACGAATATCCCTGCCACAGACTTGGCTTAGGGAGCCCCACAGCCTCAAAAACCTCACAAAAGAAATGAGGGCACAGTGCCAGTGAGTGGAAGGGGTTCCCCCCCCACACACACACACACCACAGAGCACTGCTGCAAATGAGAGGAGATACAGAGGAGTTGCTGGGCTGAGTAGGAGCCTATTTACAGACCATTGTTCTTAAGTACCTTCTACTGGATCACAGCTCAGACTACAATACCAAAAAATATTTCGTTAGATTTCACCACTGCTGCCCCACTCCCATTGGTGCAAGGGCATGTGTGCGGACCCTACTGTGCTACCCCCACTGGAGTACATGTGCAAGGAATCCGTCACAAAGCTGCTGCACCACCACTGCTAATTTGGCTCCTGGCTTGACTGTTGTTGGTGTATAGGAATGCAAGTGATATTTGCACATTGAGTTTTTATCCTGAGAGTTTGCTGAAGTTATTTATTAGCTTAACAAGTTTTTGGGCTGAGATTATGGAATTTTCTAGACATAGGATTATGTGAACTGCAAACAGGGATATTTTGACATCCTATTCCTATTTGAATGCCCTCTATTTTTTTTTTATCTTGCCTGATTGTCCCAGCCAGAAATTCCAATACTATATTGAATAGAAGTGATGAAGGAGGTCATCCTTGTCTTTCGTCAGTTTTCAAAGGGAATTCTTCCAGCTTTTGCCCATTCAGTATGATGTTGGCTGTGGGTTTTCATAGCTGGCTCTTATTATTTTGAGCTCTTTTCCTTCAATACCCAGTTTACTGAGAGTTTTAATATGAATGGATGCTAAATTTCATCGAAGGCCTTTTCTGAATCTATTGAGATAATCATGTGCTTTTTGTCTTTTATACTGTTTATGTGATTAATCACATTTATTGATTTGTGTATATTGAAAAAACCTTATATCCCAGGGATGAAGCCTACTTGATCATGGTCAATAAGTTTTTGATGTGCTGCTGGATTCAGTTTGCTAGCATTTTGTTGAGGAAAAAATGACTAACAGAGTAAACAGAAAATCTACAGAATGGGAGAAAATTTTGGTCAACCATGCATCCAACAAAGGTCTAATATCCAGCATCTATAAGGAATTTAAGCAAATTTACAAGAAAAAAAAACAACGGCATAATAAAGTGGGTAAAGGACACGAACAAACACCTTTTTAAAAGAAGATGTACATGCAGCCAACAATCATATAAAAATAGTCAACATCAATGATCGTTAGAGAAATGTAAATCAAAACTACAATGAGATTGCATCTAACATAAGTCAGAATGGCTATTATTAAAAAGTTAAAAAGTAAAAGATGCTGGCCAGGTTGTGGCAAAAAAAAGGAATGTTTATACACTGTTGGTGCGAGTGTAAATTAGTTCAGCCATTATGGAAGACACTGTGGGGATTTCTCAAGGACCTATAGATAGAAATACCATTTGACCCAGCAATTACATTGCTGAATATATAACCCAAAGGTTATAAATCTTTCTATTATAAAAGACACATGCACGAGTATGTTCACTGCAGCACTATTCACAATAGCAAAGACATGGAATCAACCTAAGTGTTTATCAATGATAGACTGGATAAAGAAAATGTGGTACATATACCTTATGGAATACTACACTGCCAAAAAGAAGAACAAAATCGTGTCCTTTGCAGGGACATTGATAGAGCTGGAGGACATTATCCTTAGCAAATGAACATAGGAGCAGAAAACCAAATACTGCATGTTCTCACGTATAAGTGGGAGCTAAATGATGAGAAAAACATGGACGCATAGAAGGGAACAACACACACTGAGAACTTTCAAAGGGTAGAGTGTGGGAGAAGGGAGAGGATCGGGAAAAACAACTAATATGTATTAGGCTTAATACTTGGGTGATGGATTTATCTGTAAAACAAACCCCCATTACATAAGTTTACCTATGTAACAAACCTGCACATGTACCTCTGAACTTAAAATAAATGTTAAAAGAAAAAAATCCAAGAGTGTAACCACATATGAACAGATCTATTATTAATGTTTGTCTTTCAGACTCACTCAAATTCCAAAGAAAACTATTTACCAGTTAATCTCTGGTCTCCATTTCTCAAAAAAATAAAGGCAGCTAGAGAGAAGAGACAGATTACCTACAAAGGGAACTGCATCAGGCTAACAGTAGAACTTTCAGCAGAAACCCTGAAAGCCGGAAGAGACTGGGGGCCTATATTCAGCATTCATAAAGAAAATTACTTCCAACAAAGAATTTCATATCTAGCTGATATGGTATGGCTGTGTCCCCACCCAAATCTCATCTTGAATTTTAGCTCCCACAATTCCCATGTCATGGGAGGGACCTGGTGGCAGGTAATTGAATCATGGGGGCGGGTCTTTCCAATACTGTTCTCATGATAGTGAATAAGTCTCATAAGATCAGATGGTTTAATAAAGGGGAGTCCCCCTGAACAAGCTCTCTCTTGCTGGCCACCATGTAAGACGTCCCTTGCTTTTCTGCCATGATTGTGAGGCCCCCCCAGTCATGTGGAGCTGTGAGTCAATTAAACCTCTTTCCTTTATAAATTACCCTGTCTCCAGTATGTCTTTATTAGCAGCGTGAGAACAGACTAATACAGTAAATGGGTACCAGTAGAATGGGATGCTGCTGTAAAGATACCTGAAAAAGTGGAAGTGACTTTGGAACTGGGTAATAGGCAGAGGATGGAACAGTTTGAAAGGCTCAGGAGAAGACAGGAAAATGTGGGAAAGTTTGGAATGTCCTAGAGACTTGTCGAGTGGCTTTCACCAAATGCTGCTCATCTCAGATGGAGATGAAGAACTTGTTGGGAACTGGAATAAAGGTGACTCTTGCTAGGTTTTGGCAAAGAGACTGGTGGCATTTTGCCCCTGCCCTAGAGATCTCTGAAACTTTGAACTGGAGAGAGACGATTTAGGGTATCTAGTGGAAGAAATTTCTAAGCAGCAAAGCATTCATCAGGTGATTTGGGTGCTGTTAAAAGCATTCAGCTTTATGTAGTCACGGAGATATGGTTTAGAACTGGAACTTACATTTAAAAGGGAAGCAAAGCATAAAGTTTAGAAAATTTGCAGCCTGACAATGTGGTAGAAAAGAAAAACCCATTTTCTGAGGAGAAATTCAAGTGGCTTGCAGAGGTTTGCAGAAGTTATGAGGAACCAAATGTTAATTGCCAAGACAATGGGGAAAATATCTCCAGGGCATGTCAGAGACTGTGGCAGCAGGCCCTGCTATCACACGCCTGGAGGGCTAGGATATAAAAAACGGTTTTATCAGCCAGGCCCAGGGCCATACTGGTCTGTGCAGCCTATGGTCTTGGTGCCCTGTGTCCCAGCTGCTCCAGGCGTGATTAAAGAAGCCAAAGTACAGGTTGGGCCATGGCTTCAGAGGATACAATCCCCAAGCCTTGGCAGCTTCCATGTGATGTTGAGCCTGCGGGTGCACAGAAGTCAAGAATTGAGATTTGGGAACCTCCACATGATTGTATATTGCAGTGTGAGAAGGACATGAGATTTGGGAGGATCCAGTGGTGGAATGATATAGTTTGGATATTTATCCCAGTCCACATCTCAAGTTGAATTTTCATACCCCATTTGTAGGTGGTGCCTGGTGGAAGGTGTTTGGACCATGGGAGCAGTTTCCACATGGCTTGGTGCTGTCTTTGTGACAGTGAGTTCTCACGAGATCTGGTCATTTAAAAGTATGTGGAACTTTCTCCCTGCCATTGCTCTTGCTGCTGCCGTGTTGGATACCTGCTTCCCCTTTGCCTTCTGCCATGATTGTCAGCTTCCTGAGGCCTCCTCAGAAGCAGACGCTAGTGCTGTGTTTCTTGTATAGCCTGCAGAACCATAAGCCAACTATATCACTTTTCTTATGATTACCCGGTGTCAGGTATTTTTTATAGTAATGCGAGAATGACATAATATACTAACATATGCATTTAATATTATATTTTAATAAGATTTTATATGTAGCATTTTCATTATGGTTTAGTTTTAAATAATGTAAATTTTTCTTTATTATTCCTTTTTCATCCTGTGATATATTGAGAGGAACAAGTTACATTTTTGAATTTGGAAAATTTTGACATTTTATTAACAGTTTATAATTTATTGCATTGTTTTAGAAGAACTTGGTGTTGTCTACCTGGTAATAATTATTTCAGTTTGATTTGCTTTGAGGCCAGTTTTATGGTCACTTATGTAAATGTTCTGTAAATTTTAAATAATCTGAATTATTTACTTGGTGGTTGCAGGTTCCACACACGTATTAGATGAAATATATTTATTGTGTTATCATATTTTTTATAAATCTTGCTATTTTTGGCTGTTTAATGAATCAATTATTGGAAAGATGGTGTTAATTTATCTTAGTGATTGTGAATTTTTCAATTTTCTTTCAAAATCAGTTTTATCATTATTTGTTTAAGCCTATTAAATTGGGTATAAACAGAACCACAACTTTTATAGCTTATGTAGAAAGTACACTTCTTAACAATAAGTAGCAACCACATACTTATTGCTGCTTCTTTTCTTTATTTTATGTATATTAATATCAGGTCCGCATCATTCTTTATAATTAAAATTACTGATTATATATTTTAAATATTTATTTCAACATTTCTGTGACATAGTTTATATGGGTGTGTTTTAATAAATATTTAGTTTTAGTTTTAAAGTAGAAGTTTGACATTTTCTTTCCTTTAGTTGTTGAGTTTGATCTACTAATATTCATTATGGATACTGGCTATTCCCCAAGTATTTTACTTTATCCTTTCCTTTTGTCTACCATGTAATTCAACTTTACTTTTTTAAATTTTACTTTATCTAGTTGGATATTCTCTATTCTATTTCAAGTTTTGATTATTACTTTAAATTTTTTTGGCAATGATACTTTGCTATTTCTAAATTTATTAATTGTATCTACCATGTCTTACACAACAAAAGACAATAGAGTTTAACTTCAGGCTCCCTTCACCCTGATCTTATTAATTATTTTTCCTTCAGCACAGATTCCCAAAGTAAGGAGAAGCCAGAAGCAGTAAGAGTCCAAGAACCAGTTACCTTCTCATTACAAGAAGCCTCAACCAAAAACTAGAATGTGCCACACAGAAATTATTATTATCTACTTGTCCAGTTATGTTAAAAAATAATACGAATTTATGGCCTAGAATTTTATTTACACCACTTCATTAACCATCTAAACTTAGCCCTTATTATAATCCATTTGTATAGGCAATGCATATTCAAATCTACTCATTGGTTTATTAATCTTTTTGCACACCACTTCTTACACCCTACGATTTCTCAGTTTGATTTTCTTCCACTTGAAATACATCCCTTAATAGATCTTTTAGTGGTTTTATTAATCATAATTATCTCATTATTCGCCTGTAAAATGTTTTCATTTGATTCTAGTTATTGTTTGATGGTATAGTTGCATATAAAATTCTAGTTTTGCAATTCTTTTTTCTCAAAACTTTGAAATCATAGTCCATTCTTTCTGTCACTTATTGCATATTTTTTATCTCACAATTTTGGTGGGTTAAGAATTCAGGCATGTGTAATTGTGTCCTCTGCTTCAGAGTATTTCGCAAGGCTTCAATCAAGATATCAGCAGTGACTGAAGTCTTATTTGAAGACTTGACTGAGGAAAGATTCACTTCCAAGCTGACTCACATAGGCGACAAGATTCAGCTCTTCTAGTGTTGCTAAACTGAGAACCTCAGTTCCTCCCTGGCTGTTGGTTGAAGGCTTTCTTCAGTTGCTTTTCAAGTGTGTCTCTCCAAAATGATGGCTTACTTCGTTAGACGCACCAAATGAAAGAGTCTGCTAGTGAGATGTAAGTGACAAGCCATTTAATCTATTATTGGAAATAACATACTCTCAATAGTATTGCCATATTCTACTGGTGAGAAGTTGCACAAGGCCATGGATATCAGTATAAAGGAATTATATGGGACCTGTCTTAGACAATGTCTGCTACAGGCCTGGAATAAGGTTCTGGTTTTTCAGGTAATATACATTTTTACCTCACCACTGTACAACCAAAACAGGTAAGAATTTTTTCTTTGCTGTCCTCATCTATATGGAAGGTTTATTTATTCTAGTCTTTAATATAAGCTTTTGGGGGAGTCTAAGCCTTATGCATAATACACCAATTATATTTTCCAACTTGAATATGACCAAGTATTTTTTATTCTCCAATGCCCTTTCATTTTCAAACAGAAATGTAAAAACAAAAGAGTGAATGATGGCTTTAGCATTCTCTTAAATTCTATTTTCAGACTTGTAATGGTTTTGTACATTCTTAACAGTCAGTTCACTTAATAATTCTAAAATAAATATCCAACATATTATAATTTATTTCATTGATATGGATATTCAGGATGCCTTGTTTTCAATGTTGTGAAGAACATAGTCCCAAACAGAATATCTATCTAGATATCAATATTTACATCTAGATTTATATACAATCTGTTATTCTGTGTCTCTGGAAAACCCTAATACATATTTTGGTTCTAATAGTGGTTACAGAAGAAAATAATTTTAAGGGTGACTTTTTCTGCATTGGCTCTGAGGTTTCTGGAACTGAGTCTCTAATATGATTAGATATAAAGACACTAATGACTCTATTTCTAGTAGTAAAGTGAGTGCTTGATAGCTGTAGCAATGGAGATATGCAAAATATCACTAGTGGATTCTCCTAAACAACCACTTATAGCAAGCAAGGAACTGGGTGACTGTTTGTATGATATTTTCAAACATTATTATCTAAGGAGTGTAATGAGATTGGCTGTTGCTCCTAATGTCACTGAACCTTTAAAGTAGAGAAAAAAAGGATAATATCAGTAATTCAGATAACCAATGCAAGCACTACACAAACGATCTAAAAGCTTCTCTATGTGTTCTAAAGGTGACCTTTATATCCTGTAGCTGCAAGGCTGAGATTGCTGAATATCAAGTACAGAATATCATTTTGCAATTGTCTCAAATACAATAAAAATTGAATTCTCAGCCTCATATTGTGTCTACAGTTAAACTTAGTGCATTGACTAGGAAGAGACCCTGGAAGTCAGAATGGGAATGTGTGGTAGGTCCCTGACAAAGCTGGGGACATTAAGCCCCTCAATTCTGATGAAACTTCTTTGCCATGGAAGAAGCCTCTCCATCTCAGGAGGAGTGGTCTCTCCGTCATCAGTGGGAGTGGTCTTTCCACCCCCATCTGAAGGGATTAAGTCTGCATTTTCTGAGTAAATTGTAATGCCACCCCTGCCCTCTCAGAGGCAATGTCTACAAAAGACAATACTGAGTCTCCTCAGAATCCATTGCTACTACCTCTCTTTGCTTTTAGACCTATAACTAGCCTGAAATCCCATCCAGCCCCTAAAAGTGAGTTACAAAGAGCGAACCTTGAGATACACTACACTCCAAAAGAACTACCTGTGTTTTATCATTTATATAGGCAGAAATCATAAAAACATGCATTGGAGTAAAAAATAAGGGTGTGCAGTAATGGTGAAGAAACATAAAGACAGATCATGACAAAGTTATTAATATTGGCTCACTAAACAGAGATTCTATATTTTACATTACAGGTTGGGGAGTTGGAAAGGGCTCTAGCAGTCTGTTTGCATCATTGACTAAAATATGAACTGAAAGATGGACAACAGTGAATAAATTGGAAAGCTAGACCTGCTTTGGTTTAATGTAGAAGAATCGATTTAACGGCTTAGGATGCTTGAAATGTTACAGAGGATTTGTTTTCTGAGACCTACTCATCCACAATGAAAGAGTTTAAAGGATATATTTTTCACCACAACTGTGAGAAATAAATTTAAGGGGAGCTTCAGCATTCTTGAAGAGCTTGTGATTTCTCTATCCATAGGTCAAAACTTAGAGTGGAAACTGTAGTCATTGAATTGGCATTTGATCCAAGGGTGGCAGGAGCCAAGCGGTAACACTCAACTACCAAAGGTAAGATGGGGATGGTTATCATAATTGGCAGTAGAGTCAAATCAGTGATCACAATAGTCTAACTTGTGCAGATTTATGACATAGTCTAGTTGATCATGGTATTCCTAGAAGTGGAATAGACAGCCTACAGAATTCTTACTTAATACATATAAGCAGAACATTTCTAGGTCAGTGAACAAAAATATAACCTGAATCATAAAAACAGAGTTATAGCTCCTCAATCAATTTCCAGACTTTAGCCAGTTTACAAATCCAGAACCCCTTAAATGAAGAAAAAGCTTGGTGCCCTTGAGGAAGGGCCCTAGTACACTGCCTAAAATCTGTACATTTAATCTTCCTCCTAATCTTCCCAAAAGAGACTTATGTCCTTTTACCAGTGAAACTGTTCATTTGGGTAATAGAAAATAATCAAATCAGGTACTACTGGATCCTGGCTATGAACTGATGCAAATTCCAAGAGACCTAACATGCCATGGTGGTCCACAAAGAGAGTGCTTATGGGAATCAGGTGATCCATGGAGTTTTAACTCAGATCCAACTCACAGTGGGTCCACATGGTCCCTCATGTACCCTGCAGTTATTTACTCAGTTCTGGAATGCATATTTTGAATAAATATACTCATGCTGACAGAATCTCCATAATGGTTCCCTGACCTGTAAAGTGAAGTGTATTATGGTGGGTAATGGCAAACGGAAGCCAGTAGAAACACCTCTATCTAGGAAAATAGTAAAGCAAATGCAATATTTCATCTCTGTAGGGATTGCAGACATTAGTGCCACCATCAAGGGCTTGAAAAATGAACAGTGGTGATTCCCACCACATCCCCATTCAGCTTGCCTATCTGGCCTTGCAGAAGACAGATGGATCTTAGAGAACGACGGTGAATTATTATAAACTTAACCAGGTGGTGACTCCAATTACAGCTGCTACACCAGATGCAGTTTCATTGCTTGAAAAAAACTAACACATCTCCTGGTACCTGGTATGCAACTATTGATCTGGCAAGTTCTTTTTCTTCATACATGTCAATAACAGCCAGCACAGGCAATTTGTCTTCAGCCAGCAAGGCTAGCAATACACTATCACTTTCCTACTTTCAGGGTGTATCTTCAGCCCTATGTCATAATCTAGTTCACAGGGACCTTGATTGCCTTTCCTGTTCACAAGATATCACATTGGTCCGTTACACTGATGACATAGTAGCGACTGGATATAGTGAGCAAGAAATATCAACTATTCTTGATTTATCAGTAAAACATTTGCATGTCAGAGGGTAGAAAATAAATCTGATAAAAGTTTAGGGGCTTTATACCTCAGGAAAATTTCTAGGGGTCTCGTCATGTGGGACATGTTGAGATATATTTTTTAAGGTGAAGAATAAGTTGTATCATCTGGCCCCTCCTATAACCAAAAAAAAAAAAAATGGATATAACACCTAGTAAACCTCTCTGAATTTTGAAGGCATCATATTCTTAATTTAGATTTGTTACTCTGGATCATTTTCTGAGTGATCTGAAAAGCTGCTAGTTTTGAGAAGGGCCTAGAACAAAACAAGCCTCTGTAACAGATCCAGACTGCTATGCAAGCTGCTCTGGCACTTGAGTCATATGATCTAGCAGATCCTTGAAGAATCAGTAACACATAGGGATGCTCTTAGGTGTATCAGAGAGGCCCCTACAGGTGAATCACAGCTTATGCTTTTAGTATTTTGGATCAAAGCCCTGCCATTCTCTGTGGTTAGCTACTCTCTTTTTGAGAAAGAGCTGTTGGCCTGCTACTGGGCCTTCATAACAACTAAATGTTTTACCATGTGGCACCAAGTTACCATGTGACTTAAGTGGACCATCATGGGCTGGGTTTTGTCTGACCCACAAATCTGATGTGCTCTGCATTGTAACACTTCATCGTCAAATGTATGTACTATGTGTGTGACTGGGTCTGAGAAGTCTTGAAGGCAAAACGTTACATGAAAAAGTGACCCAAACTCTCACAGTCCCTACTCTGGTTACACTACATTCTCTGTTCCAGTCTGCACCTATGGCCTCAGGGGGAGCTCCTTACAATTAGTTGACAGAGGAAGAGAAGACTTGAGGCCAGTTCACAGTTGCTTCTGCATGATATACAGACTCCATCTAAAAATGGACACTTGTAGCAATGTTAGCCCCATTCTGAGATATCCCTGAAAGACAGTGGTGAAAGAAATTTCTTCTGGTGATGAAAAATTTGAAAGTTGCTCCTATATATTCATGAGCTGGGGCCAATGAGTTGGCTGTATGGTCAGGGACATAGAAGGAATATAGCTGGAAAATCGGTAATAAGGAAATTTGAAGAAGACGTATGTGGTTAGACCTCTCTGAATGGGCAAAACAAATGAAGATATTTGTGTCCTATGTTAATTTTTACCATAGCATAATCTCAGTAGAGGAGGATTTTAATAATCATGTGGATATAGTTGCTCATTCTGTGCATACCAGTCAGGCTGTTTCTCCAGTTACCCATGTCATCACCAATAAGCTCATGAACAAAACGGCCACAGTGGCAGGGATGAAGGTTATCCATAAGTTCAGAAACTTGAACTTCTACTTATCAAAGCAGACCTGGCTATGACCACAGCTGAGTATCCAGTGGCCAACAACAGAGACCAATACTGAATCCTGAATATGACAACGTTCCCGTGGATGATCAGCCAGCTAGTGGGTGCTGGGTTATTACACTGGACCACTTCTATCATAGAAGAAGCAGTGTTTTGGCTTCACTGGAATAAGCTCTACATATGGATTTGCTTTTTCAGAACACAGTGCTTTGGACAAAATTACCATTGCAAACTTACGGAATGCCTTATCCACCATCGTGGTATTATACAAAACACTGATTCTGATCAAGGAAACCACTTCACAGCAAATGAAGAGTGGCAGTGAGCTCACGCTCATGATATTCACTGGTCTCATGATGTTTCCCACTATTTTGAAGTACCTGGTTTGATTGAAAAGTGGATGCACTTTTGAGGACTGTTAAAGCACCAGATAGGTGGGAATCCATTGCAGGGCTGTAGCAAGGTTCTTCAGAGGCTGTGCATGTTCTGAATCAGCATCCAATACATAGTTCTGTTTCTTCTATAGCCAGGATTTGTAGGTTCAGGAATAAAGGAATGAAAATACAAATGCCATCACACACTACTACCCCTAGTGACCCACTAGAAAAAAATGTTGCTTCCTCTTTTTGAAAACTGTGCTTTGCTGGCCTAGAGGTTTTAGGTCCAAATGTTGGAATGCATTCATCTAGAAACACAACAATATTTATTTGTTTAATTTAATTTTAAGTTCCAAGATACATGTGCAGGACGTGCAGGTTTGTTACAGAGGTAAATGTGTGCCATGGTGGTTTGCTGCACCTATCAACCCATCGCCTAGGTATTAAGCCCCACATGCATTAGCTTTTTATCCTGATGCTCTCCCTCTCCTAGCCCCATTGACAGGCCCCAATGTGTATTGTTCCCCTCCCTGTGTCCATGTGTTCTCATTGTTCATCTCTCACTTATAAGTGAGAACATGTAGTATTTGGTTTTCTGTTCCTATGTCAGTTTCCTGAGGATAATGGCTTCCAGCTCCATCCATGTCCCTGCAAAGGACATGATATCATTCCGTTTTATGGCTGCATAGTATTCCATGATGTATATGTACCACTTTTTTTTATTCATTCTATCATTGATGAGCATTAGGGTTGATTCCATGTCTTTGCTATTGTGAACAGTGCTGCAATGAATGTATGCGTGCATGTATCTTTATAACAGAATGATTTATATTCCTTTGGGTATATACACAGTAATGGGATTGCTGGGACAAATGGTCTTTCTAGTTCTAGATCTTTGAGGACTCACCACACTGTCTTCCACAATGGTTGAATGAATTTACATTCACACCAACAGTGTAAAAGTGCTCTTATTTCTCCACAGCCTCACCAGCATCTGTTGTTTCTTGACTTTTTAATAATCACCATTCTGACTGTCATGAGATGGTATCTTATTGTGGTTTTGCTTTGCATTTAAGAGACACAAAAATATTTCTATTGAACCAGAAATTAAAAGTGGCCTCTGAATCAACAGGCCAAGAAGTGAGGTACGGTGTTTTCTGAGGTATTAATCCTGACTATAGGGGAAAACTGGACTTCTTCTTCACAAAGAAAGTTAAGGAAGAGTATGTCTGGAACACATGAGTTCCCTTAGGGTGTCGAAATATTACCATGCCTGTAATTAAGGTCAGTGGAAAACTACAACAACCTAATCCAGGCAGGACTACAAAATGTCCAGACCCTTTAGGAATGAAGGTTTGCATCACTCTACCAGGTAAAGAACCGCAACCAGATGATTTGCTTATTGAAGGCAAAGGGAAAACAGTATGGACACTGATAGAAAGTAGTTATAATTACCAACCATGACAACATGCCTATTAACAGAAATGAGGACTGTAATTATCATTACTTTGTTATGAATATTTGTTTGTATGTATATTGGAGTGTATGTGTATGTGTGTCTAGTATATATCTGTTTTCTTTTTTATTCCCTTCCTTATTCCCTTATCATGTAACATAAATTGCATTAACTTTTTATTATAACATTAAGTAGTGTTAATTTTATTCCATAATATTTAAGATATGGGCTATCAAGGAAAATAGTAATCCTCACTGAAAGATGTTAACTTCCCTTTTGGTAAAGAGGTTACACATTTATGGTTGTATGCAGGATAGTTGTATTATGGTAGATTGAAGGATGACCTTGTTATTATTTGTATTTGGAGAGTAAGTATAGTTTAAGGACATAAATATGAGTGGTACAGTTGGTAAGGTATGAACTTATGATAGTTAATTTTATGTGTCAACTTGACTGAGCCACAGAGTGCCCTGTCATGTGGTCACATTATTGAGGGTTTGTCTGTGAAGGTGATTCTGGATGAGATTAATCTTTGAATCACTAGACTAAGTAATGCAGATTGCCCTGCCTAATGTGTTGGGCCTTGTATTAGTTCATTATAACACTGCTATGAAGAACTGCCTGAGACTGGGTAAGTTACAAAGAAAAGAGGTTTAATTAACTCACAGTTCTGCATGGCTGCAGAGGCCTCAGGAAACTTACAATCATGGCAGAAGGAGAAGGGGAAGCAAGGCACATCTTAACATGGTGGCAGGAGAGAGACAGCGAGTGAAGGGAAGAAGTGCCACAAATTTGAACTATCAGATCTCATGAGAACTCACTATCATGAGACCAGCATTGGGGAAACCACCCCCATGATCCAATCACCTCCCACCAGGTCTCTCCCTTAATATGTGGGGGTTACAACGCTGCATGAGATTTGGGTTGGGACACAGAGTCAAACCATATTATTCTGCTCCTGGCCCCTCCCAAATCTCATGTCCTTCTCACATTGCAAAATACAATTATTCCTTCTCAACAGTTCCCCAAAGTCTTAATTCATTCCAGCATTCCATAATTAATTCAAAAGTTCGATTCCAAAGTCTCATCTGAGACAAAGCGAGTCCCTTCCACCTATGAATAACATCAAAAACAAGTAAGTTACTTCCAAAATACAATGGGGATACAGGCATTTCGTAAATGCTCCCATTTCACATGGGGAAAAAATGGTCAAAACAAAGGGGCTACAGGCCCCATGCAGTCTGAAAACCAGCAGGACAGTTATTAAATCTTAAAGTTCCATACTTATCTCCTTTGATTTCACCTCTCACATCCTTAAATAAATAAAATCAAAAATGAAAAAGGGGACATTACAACCAATAACATAGAAATAAAACATCATAAAGGACTACCATGAACAAGTATATGGCAACAGATTGGGCAACTTATAAGAAATGAATAAATTTCTAGAAACACACAACCTACAAAGACTGAATCAAGAAATAATAGAAAGACCACTGTATTAATCTGTTTTCTCACTGCATAAGTAACAAAGAGCTAAAGGAGAAGCAAGTCATGTTTTATGTGGAGGCAGGAGAGAGCGAGTGAAGGGGAAAGTGTCACACTTTCAAACCATCAGATCTCATGAGAACTCACTCACTATTATGAGAACAGCATGGGGAAACCACCCCCATGATCCAATCACCTCCCACCACGTACCTCCCGACACATGTAGATTTCAATTTTACATGATATTTGGGTAGGGACACAGAGCAAACCATATCAGGACTCATCCAATAAATTAAAGACCTGAATATAACAAAAAAAAGCTGAGTAAGAGGAAGCTCCTCTTGCCTGACTGCTTGGGCTAGGATATCAGTCTTTCCCTGCCTTCAAACTGACTGAAAAATCAGATTTGTTCAATCTTGAGCCTGTCAGACTTTGGATTAGAATTTACATCATCACATTTCCTGTTTCTTATGTCTTCTGATTGTGATTGAAACTACACCATCTTCGTTCTTTGCTGTCTAGCTTGCTGATTACAGACTGTGGGACTTGTCAGAGCCTATAATCATAAGAGTCCATATCCATATACAGGTAAGAGTACCTGATTTTTTGTAATTTATTCACAAATTCTCATCTCAGTCATTGGTGTGGGTTGCTCCTTTGGAATGTTAATTTTCTAATATTATGGCATATGTTATATATAGGCAGAGGCATTTTTAGTCACCAGAAGAGCTTTCAGGCAAAATGGTACTGGTACTAGCTATAGGTAGTTGAGCCAGGATACAGAGAAATGCTAGTAGCTGAGGTGGTATAAGCAGCCAACTGAAATCACATGCTTCATAAAACAAATAGAATAAATATGTCTGCAGCTCAGCAGGTAACTTTTGGCTACAAATATGCATTTGCAAATCATGGTCTTATTTAAGTCATTAGAATTGATTGTATCTTTCAGGGTTGTTTTGTATAATGATAAGCCTAGGTCAGATTCTTAGAGAAACCCAGTATTTTAGTGATGCTAGAAGAGGAGAAACCAACAAAAGAGTCACAAGATGGCCCAAAGAAGTAAAAAGACACAAGACTGTGATATCATGAAAGTCAAGGGACCAAAATGATTTATCTCCAATACAGTGTGCTTGAGAACTTCAAATGCTGCCATGAAGGAAGATCAGATAGGAAAATTTTCTTTGGACTCAGTCACATAGAGAAACCTTGTGATCTTGGAGAGTTGTGGGCCAGAATATCAAATCCCAGTGTATTAAGTTATGCTCAGTAAGATGCATGTTGTTTCAGAAGATTTTAATAGAGTAACAAAATTAAACTGAGATAAATTATTTTATTTGCTTGCTTATACTCAAGGTGGGAAACATATAAGCATGTTTATCAGTTGATGGTAGAGGAAGTAGAAGGAGAGTGGTATAAGATAAATTAAATGTAGAGGATAATCAAAAGTGTCACATTCCTGGAAGAAAGGAAATCATGAGACTCAGAATACAGCTTGAGGAACAATAATTACACCTTTAAAAATGGAAATTATTAAATTTGGAGAAGTTGCATTATAAAACGAGAACCATATGTATACATTATTAGGCCTGAGTATTAAGAAAATGGTTAGATTGGATTATAAATTATTCACATTGTAGACTTGAAATTGATATGGTTTAAGCAAGCAGTGAATGATATATAATATTTTATAGATTCATTCATTTTGTTGTGTATGCATCAGTAGTTTATTCTCTTTGATTAGGGTGGAGTATTTCATTCTATGGCTATAACACAATTGGTTTAAACATTGGTTGATGCACATTTGGATGAGGAATGTTACAAATAAAGCTTCTATAAACACGATGAGACACTCCTTTAATGAAACTTTAGTCTGGCTCCTCTGAGTCTCCTTTATCTACTAGTCCCAGTCCCCAGTAGGCATGTCAAGAGTCCAGTTTTAGCAGGAATCCTGCTGTATCAATTTAGAGACAATCCCCACCCTCAATATCTGATCATCTGTTTAGTCAGAATTGCCCCTTGTCTCCAATGCTTTCACTTAGTAATTTTCCATTCACTAAATCCCCACCTTTCTCCTTAGCTATAAATTTCCACTTGCCCATGCTTTATTTGGAATTGAGCCTAGTTTTATATTGAGATCTCTTTTCTCCTATTGCAATAGTCCTGAATAAAGTATATTTTTAATACTTTAGTTACTGTCTAGCTGTTTTCCTTTGACAGCATTCCTGTACATGTTTTTGTGCAGATATGTTTTTTGTTTGTCTGTTTATTTGTTTTGAGATGGTGTCTCGCTCTTGTTGCCCAGACGGGAGTGCAATGGCACGATCTCTGCTCACTGAAACCTCCGCCTCGCAGGTTCAAGCGATTCTCCTGCCTCAGCCTTCTGAGTAGCTGGAATTACAGGCGCCCGCCACCACGCCTGGCTAATGTTTTGTATTTTTAGTAGAGACGGGGTTTCGCCATGTTGGCCAGGCTGATCTCAAACTCCTGACCTTAGGTGATCCACCCACCTTGGCCTCCCAAAGTCCTGGGATTACAGGCATTAACCACCATGCCCGGCCCCTGTGCAGATATGTTTTTATTGCTCTTGGTTAAATACCCAAGAAATTTTCAAGGAACTGCCAAATTGCAGCAGCAGTGACAGAATCATTATCATTTATGGAGGGCTCACTTTATGTTAGTCACTATGCTTCATGCTAGACACTTCACAAAATATCTCGATTAAATCCTTGAAACAAGTCTATTCAGTGTATATTCTTTTTTTCTATTTTACCAATGAGAAAATTGAGAATCAAAGAAACAAAGTCATGTGCTCTAATTTACACAGCTAATAACTGTGAATTTAGGATTTAATTCCAGAGTGCTCTGATTCTAGAATCTGTGTTGAATAAAGAACATTCTACTAGTGTCATTCTTGGCTTTAGCTTTTGAGGTTTTGAAGATTTATAAATAAACCTCAATTTTCAATTTTCCTGGGTGGTTGCTGGTGAGAACCAGTCATTTGACCAGTTTCTGAGCTTAGGGAAGTGCTATGACTTTGATTTTTTGCTTATTATCCCATTAGCAGTAACACTAATAAAGTAATTAAGTAACAATACATGCAACTCAGTATGCCAAATTCTAGTAGTTGATGTACATAAAAAGATAACTGTAGTTATAAAATTGAAGTTAAATAATTAAACAATTAAAGAGGAAATATGGATTTTGTAAAGGCTTTTAACTTTTCTGTGAATGAGGCCATCAAGATGACCAAATTGTGAAACTGTTTTAGTGAATGTTCAATCCACTGCAAAAATTATTAATGAAAAAAAGATAGAGTTTGTATAGGCAATAGAAGCTCTTAATGGAAATATTCAGCAGAAAGACAGGATCCTATGGAAAATTTATCATAATTATGAAGTTGGTAAAGGCTCTAAGGTTGCTATCCAACTGATCTTTATTTTTTTGTCTCATTTTATGAAAGAAATAATGTGCTATAAAGTTACTCAATGATTAGAAATTTTTGAAGTTCCTTTGACAGATCCTTCATTATTTTCAGGTCTTTTTTTTAACTTTTGCGTTGATGGAATGAGTTACAATGATCTGTTTATGTGCCAGTCTTCTTTATTCTCCTCTGAGCTATTTTAGGATTAAGATCCTGCCTAATTGACTCTATTTCCCCAGCATTTAGCATAGTACCTGCTCCAAAACTTATGATAGGGACTCAGATGTTTATTTAGCGACCAAATTAATATATAAATAAATGAGATACTCAAAGGAGAGGCTTGGCTCAGTTGCAATCATAGGAAATCTCTGCATAGGTTAAAAATATAAAATTTGGGAAAGAAGATTTGCAAAGTATTTTAGTCTTTACTAGCAAAGGTCATTGGTTTCCTAAACCAAATAAGATACTTGTAAGAAACCTTTTTGGCTGTATGAATCTGAACCAAATAAAAACTAAAATTCTACTTCTACCAATATATGTTTTCACAAAAATGTAGGTCAAGATAAATGTGCTGTATGTTTCTGGAAATGCAAATGCACCACTTGAATATTCAACTCTGAAATGGTCGACTATAAAAGAGAGTATGCAAAAATGTATTCATTCCAAGTTAATTAGAAAATGAAACATATTGCATGTCATTGTTATATTTTCATTTGCTTTCTAGTTTAGTAATTCATTTATTTAAACAAAATTGCATTTATTTATTATTAAATTAAAATTTATTAAAATATTTTTATTAATATGTTTCATGTGTTTATTATTTAAATAAGGTAAACATTTATCATTTTGAAACTATTTTTTTCAGTAAAATGTGTTTTGAAATCTAGCAATAAAAGAGGGGAAAGACCAATTTCAGACAGTACTCAACAAGTTCTCTTAGAATGAGCCTCAATCCATAAACTCATATGATGGGAAAATGGCACCACCAAAGCAGTGAACTCAGATGCTACTGATTTCAGGAAGCATATCTCCAAATGTAAGACCGTATCTCAATCCCTGCGTGAAAGCCATGGTATTTGAAGCTAGATCTGCTTATTAATATCTTCTTGCTTGGAATTTCCAACCTGCATTCTAACTAAGGACAAGCAGACTCTAACAATTTTTTTCTCACCCTGCTTAGTCAGATTATGATTGAATTCAACAAACTAAATTCTGCTACCTCAGCAACAGCCGACTCGTAGGAATCTGCCACCATTTTTAAAAGTTAGACTATATTAATAGGTACAAATATGACTCTGCCATCTTTAGAAATAGAGTTGCTGGTGTAGAACATCATTAAATGCATCTTAATAATAATTTATTGTTAAATATCTGCTATGGAGAGTTCAAGGAGTGACCTGGCATTTTGCCTCAGAAACAAATACATAATACAGAATATTTATAATCTTCTTTTGAGTGCCGATAACCTAGTTAACTAGAATAAGAAGAATAGCACCGAGATCCAAAAAGTAATGACATCTATGTGATAGATTTTCACAAAGTAAGATATATGTGTATTGATTAAAATACAGAGAAGAAAAAAAGGTCACCTTGCTCTTAAGTCATCCATATACCTTGTCTCATGAAAAGCATGGAGGTCATAAGGATATCTTTTGGTAAATCAGAGAAAATTTGTCCTCACAGTTAATTAACAGAGACTCTTAAGTAAAAAAAGAGCTTCATGGTTTAATGATTTTTATCAATTCTTTATTGGGCTACAATTTTTCCAACTACAATTTTAACATGTTAAGATAGAAAAGAATTTGGGTAATGAATGAAATATTGTTAGTGCTGCTCCTTAAATCATCCATTGCATTATCACTCTTATATTTTAATGAGAAAGCAGTCACAAAGAAAATGCCACAGCAAGACAATCTGCATTATTACTGAACTTTCAAGCCAAATAATCATAAGAGTTACTTTCTACCAAGCTTTCTAATGTAATTAGTATGGGACACTGCCTGTTCTCCTCAGGCCTTGCTCACAATTTTGGAGTATCTCAGACATCATGATAATAATTATTGAATATAAATTCTATTTGAATATAAATAGTACTATTAGAGTGCTGAGAGTTTTTTGTAAAATCATTGTTATCTAGTAGATACAGAAAAAATATTGTTATGATTATCTTTTAAAGTAAATGACCCAGTTGCACTACAGAAATTATCTCTGCACATGGCACTACTAAATAGTTGGCATGTTAGATTTAAGATGTGCTAGTTGTAAATAGTTTAAAGGAAAAAAATAACGTATTTTTAAAATTCCATTCAATATAATCATATAAACATTATAACTCTGCTTGTAGAAAAATGTTCTCCCAGAGGATGGATCTAAGGGAAAAATATTATATTTTATTAAACTTTTCAATTGTCATAAAAGCATTTATTAAAAACTATATTTTAGGCATTATGCTAGAAAAAAATGGAAAATTATGCATGCTATAGTGAAGCCCACTATCCAAAAGAGATCAACATATACACAAAACTTTATTGTTATATTAAAATGAGGAAATGAATAAGAACAAATTTCTCACTAGGCTGAAAATTTGTATTGATTTGCCAGATACATTGAAGATAATAAAGCCTAATGCCCAAGTGCATGGAGGCAAAGGAGACTATGATTTATATAGAGAAGATCAGATATGAGATTGTGATGGTTAGCACATTGGGGATAAATCAGTGGGAAAATTATCAGACATAATGCTGAAGTCCCAGGGCCATATCATATAGGATTCTGTTTATGTGTCAATAAAAAAGTCTTTATCCTGTAGCCAGTGTGAAGCCATTGAATAATTTTAAGTAGTATTAAATATAATTAAATGAGTAGCCATTTGGGATGGATTGGAGACAGTGGAGTGAGGTAAAACTAGAGGTAGAGTGACTAATCAATATTCTACAACACATACTGAAAATCGGCCATAGGATAGACACACTGGAGTTGGAAGAAAGACCTTGATATAAGAGATAAGAAAAAAATGTACAGATAAAAGTATGGTGTGCAACTCTTCCTCTATAGGTCCAATGGGCAAAGAAGAAATGAATTTAAAATTTCCTGAGGCAGCAGTAGAGAATAGCCCAATCTACATATGCGTTAATTTCTTATTGCTGATGCAACAAACCACCAAATTAGTGGTTTAAACAAGACAAGTTTATTATTTTACGCTTCTGATGGTCACAAGTTAAAAATGAGTTGCATGGGACTAATATCAAATGTTGCCTTTTTTCTGGAGCCTCTAGGGTGAAACTGTCCTTTGCTTTCTGCAGGTTCTAGAAGCCATCTGTGTTCCTTTGTGTCTGGCCACATCACTTCAATCTTTGTTTCTGTTGTTAACATCTTTCTCGGCTTCTGTCATCACATCAGCTTCTATAATGCTCACTGTCCTGCTTAGAATAGCTCTGACTATTCTGGGTCTTTTGTTCTTCCATATAAATTTTAGAATTTCTTTACTATTTCTGTGAAAAATATAATTGGTATTTTGATAGGAATTGCATTGAATATGTATATTGCTTTGGTACTATGGCCATTTTAATAATATTGATTCTTCCAATCCATGGACATGGAATCTTTTTTTTAATTTTGGTGTCCTCTTCCATTTCTTGCATCAGTGTTTTATAATTTTTACTACAGAGATCTTTCAATTAAGTGTGATTACTTTTTTATTCCTCTTTAACATTGTTCACTGTTGGCACATAGAAATGCTACTAATTTTTGTATGTTGATTTTACATCATGCAACTTTACTGAATTCGTTAATAGTTCTCATAGTTTTCTTGTGGGGTCTTTAGGTTTTTCCAAGTGTAAGATTTTATCTGCAAACAAGGGTAATTTGACTTCTTCTTTTTCAGTTTGGATGCCCTTTATATCTTTCTCTTTTCTGATTGCTCTAGCTGGGACTTCCAGTAGTACGTTGAATAACAATGGTGACAATGGACATTCTTGTTGTCTTCCAGATCTTAGATAAAAGGCTTTAATTTTTATCCCATTCAATATGATACTAGTTGTGGGTCAGTTGTATATGGCTTTAATTATGTTAAAGTTATGTTCCTTCTACACCCAGTTTTTTGAGGGGTTTTATCATGAAGAGATTTTGAATTTTACAATTACTATTTCAGTATCTATTGAAATTATCAGTTTTTATCCTTCATTCTGTTGACATGTGGTATCCTCTTGATTGATTTGCATATGCTGTACCATTCTTGAATTCCAGAGATAAGTCTCACTTGGTCATGATGAATGAATTTTCTAATGTATTGTTGAATTTGGTTTCCCAGTATTTTGCATTAATATTAAACACAGATATTTGCCTATAGTTTTATTTTTGATGTGACTTTGGTTTTGGTATCTGAGTAATACTGGCCTTATAGAATGAGTTTGGAAGTATGCCCTCCTCCTCTGTTTTTCAGTATAGTTTGAATAGGATTGGTATTGATACTTTTTCTAATGTTTGGTATAATTCAGTAGTAAAGCCATCAGGTCCTGGGCTTTTATTTACTGGGAGACTTTTTTATGGCTTCAATCTCATTACTTGTTATTGGTCTGTTCAGATTTTGAATATCTTCCTGGTCAATCTTGGTAGGTTTTGTATGTAAAAATTTGTCCATTTTTTTTCTAGATTTACCAATTTATTTGCATATAGTTGCTCATAGTAGCCACTAATGAGCCTTTGATTTTCCGCAGTATCAGTTATAGTGTCTCCATTTTCATTTTTAATTTTTTTATTTGGATCTTCTCTCTTTTTACTTAATCTGGCTAAAAGTTTGTTAATTTTGTTTATCTTTTCAAAAATCTAACATTTATGTCATTGATCTCATATTTTTTATTTCAATTTCATTTGCTTCTGCTCTGATAATTATTATTTATTTTCTTGTATTGATTTGGGGATGGTTTGTTCTTGTTCCTCTAGTTATTTAAGATCCATCATTAGATTGCTTATTTGAAGTTTTCCTCTTTTTTGATATAGGCACTTATAGTTATAAACTACTATTTTAGTACTGCTTTTGCTATATCCCATAGGTTGTGGTGTGTTGTATTTCCTTTATCACTTGTTTCAAGGATATTCTCAATTTAATGTAAATTTTTTAATTGACCCATTGGTCATTCAGGATCATATTATTTAATTTCCACATATTTGTATAGTTTCCAAAATTCCTCGTCATTGATTACTAATTTTATTCCACTGTGGTTAGAGAAGATGCTTGATATTATTTCAATTTTTGAATGTTTTAAGACTTGTTTTGTGACCTATCATATGGTCTATCCTTAAAAATAATACATGTGCTGAGGAAAACATTGTGTATTCTGCAGCTCTTGGAAGAAGTGTTCTCTAAATATCTACTAGAATCATTTGGTCTCTACTGCAGATTAAATCAGTTGTTTCTTTTTTGATTTTGAGTCTGGAAGGTTTGTCCAGTGCTGAAAGCAGAATGTTGCTCTCTCCAGCTATTGTTCTATTGGAGTCTATCTCTTTTTCTGTAGCTCCAATAATATTTGCTTTGTATATCTGGGTTCTCCAATGTTGGGTGCGTATATATTTTAAATTGTTATATTCTCTTGCTGAATTGACCCCTTTATAATTATATAGTGACTTTATTTGTCTCCTGTGGTAGTTTTCGTCTTGAAATCTATTTTGTTTGATATAAGTATCATAACTCCTCTCCTTTTTAGTTCTCATTGGCATGAAATATAATTTTCCATTCCTTCATTTTCAGTCTATGTGCTTTTATAAGTGAAGTGTGTACCTTGTAGGCAACAGATCACTGGGTCTTGTTTATTCATCCATTCAGCCAGTCTATGTCTTTTCACTGGAGAGTTTAGTTCATTTACATTCTGTGCCATTATGGATAAGTAAAGACTTAATCCTGCCATTTTTAAATGTGTTTTCTGTTTCTTTTTAATGATCTTCTCTCCCTTCCTTCTTTTCTTCCTGTCTTCCTCTAGTAAAAGTGATTTTCTCTGGTTATATGATTTTGTTTGTTGCTTTTTATTTTTATTTTTTGTATCAGTTGTAGGTTTCTTGGTTTGAGGTTACCACGAAGCTGGCAAATACTATCTTATAACCCATTATTTTAACCTAATAGCAACACTATTTACATAAACAAACAAGCATGCAAAAAAGACTAATAGAGATTATATACCTTAATTTTGTCATCTGGTTTTTAACTTTATATTGTATCTATTTATATCATATTGTACTGACTATGTCTCAAAAATTTGTCATAGTTATTATTTTTTATTAGGTTATCATTTAGTCTTTATCCTTAGAGTAAGAGTAATTTACACATCACCATTACAATGTTATAATATTCTATGATTTTTAGTGTACTTACTACTACCATTGAATCTTGTAACTTCAGGGGATTATTCATGGCTCATCAATGTTCTTTTGTTCTAATTGACATACTCCCTTTAACATTTTTTGTAAGACAAGTCTGGTGTTGATGAAATCTCTCAGCTTCTGTTTGTCTTTATTTCTCTTTCATATTTGAAGAATAAATTCTCAGGTTATACTCTGTTAGGGTAAAATTATTTTTTTTATTCACCACTTTACATATGTCATGCCTCTCTCTCCTGGCCTGTAAGACTTCCACTGAAATGTCTGCTGCCAGACATATTAGAGCTCCATTGGATGTTATTTATTTCTTTTGCTGCTTTTAGTATTATTTCATTTATCCTTGGCCTTTCGGGGTTTAATTATTAAATGACTTGAGGTAGTCTTCTTTGTGTTAAGTCTGCTTAGTGTTCTATATCCTTCTTGTACTTGGACATTAACATTTTTATCTAGGTTTGAGAAGTCATCTGTTGTTATCACTTTGAATAAACTTTCCACCCCTATCTCTTTCTCTGCCTCCTCTTTAAGGCCCATTATGCTTGGGTTTGCACTTTTGACACTATTTTCTATAGCCAGTAAGTATGCATTATTGCATTTTTATTGTTATTATTATATCTCATTCCACTGTATATTTTCAAATAGGCTTTCTTCAAACTCACTAATTCTTCCTTCTGCTTGGTCAATTCTGCTATTAAAGAACTCTGATGCATTCTTCAGTGTGCCTGTTACATTTTTAAGCTCCAGAATTTCTGCTTGATTCTTTTTAATAATTTAAACCTCTTGTTAAATTTACCTGACAAAATTCTTAAATCTTTTTCTGCGTTATTTTACATTTTTTTGAGTTTTCTCAAAACAGCTATTTTGAATTACCTGCCTGAAAGGTTACATATCTCTGTTTCTCCAGGACCAGTTCATGGTGCCTTATTTAGTTCATATGGTGAGGTCATGTTTTTTTGATCCTTGTTAATGTTCTTTGTTGTCTGGACATTGAAGAGTTAAATATCTATTGTAGTCTTCACTGCCTAGGCTTATTTGTACTTGTCCTTCTTGGGATGGCAGATATTTGAAAGGGCTTTGGTGTTGTGATCTAAGCTGTATCTGCATTATGGGGGCACCCCAAGCCCAGTAATGCTGTGACTCTTGCAGACGCATACAGGTACCACCTTGATGGTCTTGAACAAGTTTTGGGAGAATTCTCTGGATTACCAGGTAGAGCCTCTTTTTCTCTTCCTTTACTCTCTCCCAAACATACAGAGTCTCTTCTCTCTTCTGAGCCACCTAAAGCTGGGGTTGAAATGACACAAGCACCCCTGTGACCACCAATACTGACTGTGCTGGGTCAGACTTGAAGCCAGCACAGCACCGAATGTCTCCAAAAGTCTGCTGTAGCTACTAACTGGTTAGTGCCTATGTTTGCTCAAGGCCCTAGGACTCTACAATTAGCAGATTGCAAAGCTAGCCAGGCCTGTGTCCTTCCCTTAAGGGAAATGAGGTTCCCCAAACCCCAGGTGGATCCAGAAGTGCCATCTGGGAATCAGGGTCTACAGTCAAAAACTGTAGAAGTCTACCTGGTGTTCTATTGTACTGCAGCTGAACTGGCACTCAAATCACAAGACACAGTCCTCCCTAAATTTCCCTCCACTTTTCAAAGGCAAAGGAACCTCACCCTATAGCCACCATTTCCACAGGCCATGAGGAGTACTGCCAGACTACCACCAATGTTCCCTTAAAGCCCAAGGTCTCAAATCACCTTGTCATGAATGTTGCCTAACCTAAGACTCACCCTTCTGCACAGTGGGCTATCCACTGGCTCAGGGTAGGTACAGAAATGCTGTCCAAGAGTCAAGTCCTGGAATTGAACACTCTAACAGTCCACTTGGTGTTCTGACCATCACTGGTCATGCTGATGCCTAAGGTACAAGACAAAATCCCCTTACTTTGCCTTCTCAAGATGAATGAGATTTTCCCTGTAACCACCTCAGATGGTAATGTGCTGAGTCTCACAAGAAGCCAGCATGTCTCAGAGGTTCACCAAAGGTCTTTGATGTAGTACCTGGGTATTGCTGCTGATTATTCAGTGACCCAGGGCTGGTAAGTTTGCAGGTGATTAATGCTACAAGGACTGGATCATTTTTTCAAAGCAGCAGGTTCCCTTCTGGCCCAGAGTGTGTCTAGAAATGTTGTCTGGAAGCTAGGGCCTGGAACATGGGCCTCACAACTCTGACCAGTGCCCTATCATGCTGTGGATGAAGTGATGTCTTATATGCCAGACAACTTCCTCCCAACTCTTCCCTCTCCTCTCCTCAAGTGAAAGAAAGAAGTCTTTTTTGGAGCAATGAGATGTGCAGTCTTGGGTTAGGGAAATCATGATTCCAGTACTCCCTCAGCTGCCCCAGCTGGTTTCTCAGTATGTTACATGCCCCTGCTAGACCACTGTCACTGGGCCTACTTTAGCACTGAGAATCACCTAAGAGTTGCAGTCCTTATGGCACAGACTGCCTTTCAAGTTCACTTAGAGACACACAGTGTTGTAGCCCTTGGTGACAAGGTTAGCAAGCACTCAAGTTTGTACCACTGGGATCTATGATTCCCCTCTGGCAAGGGCTGGTTTAAACTCACCCTCTGTGGATGGGCATCAGCTCAGTTTGATCCAGTTTTTCTTTCTGCTCAAACAGAACAGCACTGAGTTCAATGTCTCCCAATTGCTGTATTCTCCCTTCTTCAACACCCAGAGATGCTCTCTGCACAATGCTGCCACCGCTGGGGGTGGAAGAGAGGTGGTATCAGCAATTCAGGACTAATTTTTCTATCTCTTCCGTGCCTCTTTCAATGATATCAAGTTAAAACCAGGTATTGTGAGTACTCACATAATTTTTTGGTTCTTATGGAGGTGTTTTTCCTGTGTAGATACTTGTTAACTTGGTGATATGGTTTGGCTGTGTCCCCACAAAAATCTCATTTTGAATTTTAGTTCCCATAATCACCTCATGTTGTGGGAAGGACCCAGTGGGAGGTAACTGAATCATGGGGCGGTTATCCCCATGCTGTTCTCATCTAGTGAGTGAGTTCTCATAAGATATGATGATTTTATAAGGGGCTTTCCCTGCTTGAGCTCAACATTTCTCTCTTGCTGCCAGGTGATGAAGGACATGTTTGCTTCCCCTTCCACCATTATTGTAAGTTTCCTGAGGCCTTCCAAACCATGTGGAACTGTGAGTCAGTTAAATCTCTTTTCCCAGTCTCAGACAGTTCTTTTTAACAGTGTGAGAACAGATGAATATAGTAAATTGGTACTGAGGGAAGGGGCACTGCTATAAGGATACCTGAAAACGTGGAAGTGACTTTGGAACTGGATAACAGGTAGAGGTTGGAACTGTTTGGAAGGCTCAGAAGAAGACAGGAAGATGTGGGAAAGTTTGGAACTTCCTAGAGACTTGTTGAATGGTTTTGAACAAAATGCTGATAGTGACATGGACAATTAAGTCCAGACTGAGGTGGTCTTAGATGGAGATAAGGAACTTGTGGGGAACTAGAGCAAAGGTGACTTTTGCTATTCTTTAGCAAATAGATTGGTGACATTTTGCCCCAGACCTAGAGATCTGTGGAACTTTGAACCTGAGAGAGATGATTTAGTATATCTGGTGGAAGAAATTTTTCATTTTCTGGAGAGAGATTCCAGCCTAATGCAGAAATTTGCACAAGTAACAAGGAGCCAAATGTTAATCAACAAGAAAATGGGAAAAATAGCTCCAGGACATATCAGAGACCTTTTGGGCAGCTCCTCCCATTACAGGCCTGGAGACCTAGAAAGAAAGAATGGTTTCATGGGCTGGGCTCAGGGCCTCCCTACTCTATGCAGCCTTGGGACATGGTGTCTTGTGTCCCACCTGCTACAGCTCCATTCATGGCTAAAAGGGGCCAAAGTAAAGCTTGGGTCATTTCTTCAGAGGGTTCAAGTCCAAAGCTTTGGCAGCTTCCATGTGTTGTTGAGCCTCTGGGTGCACAGAAGTCAAAAATTGAGGTTTGGAAACCTCCAGCTGGATTTCAGAGAATGTATATAGATGCTTGGATATCCAGGCAGAAGCATGCAGCAGGGATGGAGCCCCTATGGTGAACCTCTGCCATGGCAGTACAGAAGGGAAATGTGGTGGTGGAGCTCCCACACAGAGTCCCCTCTGGGACACTGCAGACACTGAATTCCAGCCCATGAAAGCAGCTTGGAGAGGGTCTGTACCCTGCAAAGCCCACAGGGGTGGGGTTGCCCAAGGCTGTGGGAGCCCACCTCTTGCATCAGTGTGAACTGGATATGAAACATGGAGTCAAAGGAGATCATTTCAGAAGTTTAAGTTTGACTGTCCCACAGAAATTTGAACTTGCATGGGTCCTGTTGCCCTTTTGTTTTGGCCAATCTCTCCCATTTGGAAGGGATGTATTTACTCAATGCCTGTATCCCCATTGTATCAAGGAAGTAACTAACTTGCTTTTGATTTTACAGTCTTATAGGCAAAGGAACTTGCCTTGTCTCAGATGAGAATTTGGACTTGGACTTTTGGGTCAATGTTGAAATGCATTAAGACTTTGGGGGACTGTTGGAAGGGCATGGTTGTGTTTTGAAATGTACGGACATGGGATTTGGGAGGGTCCAGGGGGAGAATGACATGGCTTGGCTATGTCCCCACACACCCAAATCTCATTTTGAACTGTAGTTCTCATTATCCCCACATGTTCTGGGAGGGACCCAGTGGGAGGTCATTAAATCATGGAGGCAACTACCCCCATGCTGTTCTTGTGAAAGTTAATTCTCACAAAATCTGATGGTTTTATATGGGTCCTTTCCCCCTTTGCTAGGTGCTTCTTTCTCCTGTCCCCATGTGAATAAGGGCATGTTGGACATGTTTTCTTCCTCTTTCACCATGATTGTAAGTTTCCTTATGGCTCCACAGCCATGCTGAACTGTGAGTCAATTCAACCTCTATTATTTATAAATTACCCAGTCTTGGGCAGTTCTTTATAGTAGGGTGAGAATGGAATAATACACTTGATGTCCTTGTCGGGGGTACAATTGGTAGAGCCTTCTATGCTGCCATCTTGCTCTGCCTCCTTCCAATACACTTTTTTGAAAATCAAAATATGACTGCCAAAATTAAAGAGAAATAGTGAAGATAAGGACTAATATTCCAGAAATGGACTATTTCGTAGTCCTTCTGACCCACTCACACTCCCATATATCTTTTTGAAAGGTCTGAAATTATAATGTCAAGTTGTTTTGTTACTTTTTAATACTTTATGTCATGAAACTTCATTTATACATTTATTACACTTATTTTTAACCTACATAATTTTCTGTTTTTTCTTTATTGCACTTTCCTTGTATTTTATATTTAGTTACTTTTCTGGAGAAATTTTTTCAATAATATTCATCAGAAAGGCTGTATGGATGCTTAAATTTTCTCATTGCTTTCTTTTTTTAATTTTTTTGATTCAGATTTGAATTTTCCCATTACCATATTATATTTTGTGAAGGACCTGTTCAAGTCTGTTGGACAATTATATTATGTTGTCCTCTTTTTTATTGACTAGTTTTTAGAATTTTTACATATTCTGGATACAAGTCTTTTGTAAATAAATATATCATTAGTCTCATTGTGGTTTGCATTTTCCCTCAATGGTGTCCCTAGTTGAATAGAAGTTCCCAACTTTAGTGAAATCCAATTTATTAAACTTTTCTTTTATGGCTAGTTCTTGTGTATCTTCTTCAAGAAATTATTGCCTAATGCAATATCGTGAAGATATTCTCCCAGTGTCTTCTTGAAATGATGCTTAGTATCATTAGTCATCAGAAAACTGCAAATTACAACAGTGATATACAATTACACCAGAATACAGTACCTACAACTGAAAAGACCAGCAACACCCAGTGTTGGCAAGGGTGTATAGAAAGTGGAATTTTCATATACCGATTGTAATATTATAAGTTTGTGCGATCACTTTGTAAAACTAGTAATATATAATAAATATACTATATGACCTAGCAATTTCACTCCTAGATATATTCCCAAGAAAAGAGGGTGCTTGTAATTATCAAAAGACATGTACACAAATGGTCATAGCGGCATTATGATTTTATATTTTAGCCCCAAGCTGAAATCAACACAAATGTATTTCAACAGGTCAAAGAATTTGGGGTATATTCATACAAACAATGTAAAGGAAGGAATTATGAGCAGAAACATGTATGAACATCACAATCACTAATATTTTTAAACATCCATTGTCTTCCATCTTCTTTCTGAAATTTCTAGAAATTACCTGTCTTCTTGTCACTAAACTTTTCTCTTTATCTTTGTATAAACATAATGCTCTAAAATTGTGACATGAGAACAGCAAGTTTATAACTTAATGTGTATTGCAGAAGGCCTTGTTAAAAATGCAGATTCCTACCTCATACCTCCTCCAAGGAATTTTTATCTCAGTCATTTATTTTACACATATAATTGTTGATTCTTAAACAAATTTGTTATTGTAATGGATTTATGTTGTTTTATTTTCCATCATCCATTCCGTTTCTTTTTGGCAACAAACCTGATTTCTCAGATCATGTGTCTTTTAGAGAAAGTGGGAGTCTGGCAAATGTAAATATTGTCAATTAGGACATTATACTATTTTGGTCAATGTGGTTGGTTTGAGCATATGCACATGGCCTAAGTCAGGCCAACACAAAAATGCAAATCAGATCTTGAAATTTTGTTAAGATATTGAGAAGGATTACTTGCTCTATAGTTCAAATGTTTACCCGGAATTAAATAGTGTTAAAGATTGTGCAGCAAGTTTATATTCATAAATGGAATATTATTTCAGAATACAATTAACATAGGATAGGTAAATCAGGAAATGGAAAGGAAAATCTGGTTCTGATGACATTATTTGAATTTTTAGATGTAGCCATAATTTAAACCTATATATCCCATGTGCTTTTAGTAACATGAATCAACATGCTTCCTTTCCTTCTTTTCTTTCCTTCCTTCCTTCCTTCTTTCTTGTTTTCTGTTTGTCTTTTCTCAATTTCTTAGGTATTTTCTCAATTATAACTAATATTTTTATTATCATGTAGTTTAAGGTATCAATTCTTAATTTTTTTAAAGTTTCCCTTACCCTTCTTTTTATAAAACACCTAACTTATCCTAATATGTAGTATCTATTCATGTGTATCTGTTGTTTTCCAGTTGCACTTAAAAAATATGAAAATCTTTAAACCACAAGGAATTACTTGGGATATGTGGTTTCTAGTCCTGATCTATTTTTTCTCTTAAAATGTTATATTTTTCCTCTTAAATGAGTAAGCCATAATTAATCCCTAATTTTTAAATGCAAACATCTTCATATACTAATTATATAGGTGCAGAACCATTTATCTATTTACTTGTAGTGTTCATGTTCTTTCAATTACTATGGATTTTACAGTTCACAACAAATAAAGTAATTTAATGTTATATAACCATAAAAGACCAGGAATGATGTTGTATATTATAAAGATATACAATATTTATAATATTGATATATATAATATAAAATACAGAAAACATGGTTCAGTGACAAAAATGACAAAAACATATGCAACATTTAGTCCAGACAAAATAGCAATAATTTAATACACAAAGAATTACTACATACACACACACATAAACACACCATATAAATAGAGAGACAAAGACTCTCTATATAGTATCTACATACATACTATGTATGTATATGTACATATATACACAAACATACATTCATACATGTATAATGGAATTTTGCACTAGCAACATGAACGGTCAATTTTTTTTAAAGTGGTATCAGTGAAAATGGCAAAGTAGGGAAATCCAAAAGTTTGTCCTGTCACAAACCCAATGAATAAATTCCCCAAATTGTCCGAATCAACTGTACTGGAACTTTAGAAACTAATTAAAACCTTACAGCAACCAACGTAACACCTAATCAAGAAAATCCAGCTGAATCTCTATAAGAGAGCTCCATGGCATTTTGACTTGCCCTAGTACTAGTCCCAGCTCTCCGACTTGGCAGTGGCCTGGAAGACAACAGCCAGAATTACTGGCACAGATACTTTATGCTCAAAGGAGCAAAATGAACCTTGTTCTAAAAAAAATGTGGTTGTTGGCTTTGACTTGTCTTGTGGCTCTCTAAAGGACTGTATACAAATAGTTGCTTTTATTTTGCCTAACTTGGAACTCTCTAAAGGCTGAGAGGGATACCAAGGGGGAGGAAACATTTGTGGAAAACATTTAAAGGCAAATGAATTAGCCTGTACATCCTGGGTCAAGTTATAACAGTTTGGGAAGACAACAGGCTACTCAAAATCTTGGGAGAAGAAGCAAGGAAATGAGATTCTTTGGGAAATAAGGACATTGAAGAGATTTCAATATTCCTAGAAATCTGGAAGACTATGGTGCATGCCTAGGGCTGGATGCATGCTCAGCAAATATTTGCAAAGGTCCTACAACTCCTACTTATGGCTAACCTTCAGGCTTTATGCAAGCAGGTAGAGAAGGTTGAAAGTAATTAAATAACTAGAAATACTTTTACACAATACGTTTCAGAAGTTCAGCTGAGCTGGAGAGAGCTGATATGTCAGATGTCAGAGTAACTGACTATAGCAACAAGCCAAAATGGAAGTAAAAGTGAAGCCTCTAATCATATTCTGTGATGGTATAAGCGAGAGACAAAAATCTGCGAAGGCACTGACTCCCGTCTGTTCTATGTCCCAAATTAAACAGCACTCTGGTCAAGGGTCATATGATCAGCATAGGTGTAGGTGTGGTTTCACTGTTGAGAGAGCCTCAATCAGAAAGCTTCTGTAGTTTTATGAATGCTAGGGCTATGGGAAGGTGTAGGGAGAGGGGTAGGCATGAAAAACTTCTGAGTACTGAGTCAGAATGAGAAGTATTTAAATGATTTTACCCTCCTTCGCATGATAAGGAAGTCTTTGTAGAAGTGCCTGAAGAAGACCTCTGCCAAAGACCTCAGATAAAGGAACTTAAGAATGAATGCTCTGGTTTAGAAATGCAAATATGAAAAGTATGTGACTGGACAGGTGGGTCTAAGTCCTTGACTGCAACTCCCCTCAGAGACATGACTGCATATACACCAAATGTGGTGTAGGGAGGGCAGCATTTACTTATAAAATCTGCCAGTTAAAGGCTTCATAATTTGCTTATTGTTTGGCCTGAAAATCACACAAAAGCCTTTGGCCAGGAGCTGGACTCCTCAGGATATTCAAGACTTATAAACTGAAACCTGGGAAGATGACTAAAATTAAAAATAATAATAATAACATAAACATGGCTTGGTGACAAGTATGAGAATAAATTGGAATCCAAGTCTATTGTTTTTGGGAATATGAAACGTTGTGGATGCTGTGGAAAGTTGTTTGAAAACAACACGGTAAGAAAAAAAGCCAGACACAAAAGGCTACATATTTTATGATTCAATTTATATGAAATGTGAATGGATTATAGCTCAAGAGTCACTGACTCTTGCCTTTTTACTGGGATAGAGTAAATTTTCTTAAATATTTATTTATTTGCTGTATGCCCTATGGGCAATTTTTAGAAACTGTAAATGCTGCTGTATTACAATTTATACCAATGATGTTTTTATCCTATGGTGTTTGGATCAGCAGAGCTCCTCAAGCCACCACAACAAAAGTGGATCAAATTACATACATTTATATATTCAATTTAAAATTCAGATTAATAATTTATTAAATAATTTAATTCCTGCTGTTTTCATATACTCCAAACTGGTTTGATTTATAGATAAGTTTATATAACCAACTAACTAGCATATCCCCACATATCAAAATATAAAATATTTCCACACATATCATAATATAAAATGTGTTCTTTATTAGAGAAAATAGAACGCTAATATTTGTGTACTTATGAAGAAGATAACATGGACAGGTAAATCTTAAAATAGAGCTAAAATTACTTTACATGGAGATGATAACAGCTGAATCAGTCATCACCCAAAAAGAGCTGTTATATTTTCAAATGACTAAAATTACTTATTGGTGAAATAGGACTACATTTTCACTCTTCAAATTTACCTCATAAAAGGAAAGTATGAGAATATGTATAAGTTTCCTCATATGTGTAGGTTTCATTTTTCAGATTTATTTTTATTATGTCATAAATAATCTGATGACCTTTGACTTTTTTGTGAGTGTGACCAGAAGGAAACTAAGAATCTGTCGTGTACCATTTTCTATATAATATAGAGAAGAGTAGTTACTGAAAGTTCTGTTGTACTATTCATAGATCATAATGGCGTTTCTTGCAGATATCTAGAAGATGTGTGGGAAAAACAGCAATAAAACATGTTTTCTGGTCTTCACTCTAGCTTTTCCTGCATAACATATATCACTCCTTAAATGCACAAAATTATATAATCTGAAGATATTAAAACATTCAACAGAACTACAATTTTCTTTTTCTGATTTTTATTTGGTCATCTTATACTAGATTGTGAAGAATATATTTGATGTCAGTGAGCTAAATAAAGTCAATACTACTGGTCATGATATCAAGTTCTCCAAGAGCTGACTCATGGTAAGATTTCACTTGCTGTGGCTAAAAATATGAGCAAATATGACAAATGTCACTTCCAGGCTGATGCTCAACTCTTCAGCCCAGCTGTTCCACTACTGCAGAAATTGTGAAGTATATGTTAAGGGGGTGCCTCCATTAGAATAAGTCCCTATGTGACTGCAATGAGCAAAAGGCCTTGGCAATTCACACCAGTTATATACCATGAATGAAGAAATAATTTTTTATGGGTTTAAATAACTGAGACTTTGAGATCACTTGTGATATGATTTGGGTCTGTGTCACCGCCCAAATCTCATGTCAAATTGTAATGCCCAATATTGGAGATGGGGCCTGGTGGGAGGTGATTGGACCATGGCGGTGGACTTCCCCTTTGGTTCTGCTCTTGTGATAGTGAATGAGAGCTCATGAAATTTGGTTCTTTAAAAGTGTGTGGTATTTCCCCCACCTCTCTATTCTTCCTTCTCTGGCCATATTAAGAAGTGCCTGCTTCCTCTTTGCCTTCCATCGTGATTGTAAGTTTCCTGAGAACCTTCCCAGCCATGCTTCCAGTACAGCCTGAAGAACCGTGAGCCAATTAAACGTCTTTTCTTTATAAATTATTCCATCTCAGGTAGTTCTTTATAGCAGTATGAGAATGGACTAATACAATTTGTTAATGTAGCAAACCCTAACTCATTTACATATTTTGACTAGTCAAGTTGAGATTTATATATAACTAAAACTGCTATCATATATATATGTAGAGAGAGAGAGAGAGAGAGACAGAGAGAGAGACAGAGACAAAGAGAGAGAGATGCACAATACAGGAATCATATATATAATATTTACATAAAAAATATATAGTTAGATATATGATATGATATGTATATAATTTTATATAATATATAACAACAATATAACAATTATATAGCTATGATTATATATGAAAGCAAATATATATATATATATATATATTTTATGTTTGTCTTTGTATTTGAGTTGAATCTTACCACTTCTCAGTTTCCAGGTTAGATATCACTTCTTTCTGTAGATAATCATGACCACCTCCAATCTAGGCTTTCTTTTTAATGGCTTTCTTGTATGCCATTCTATCATTTGTACCTTGTATATTGTATTTGTTTACTTATATTTCACACACCATGTCCTCAGACTTTGAGCTAAATGAGGCTCATTGCTTTGTCTGTCTTTTGAAAATAGCAGAATGGCTAGTACATATAAGGCTTTCAATACATTTTTTTAAACTTAAAGTTTGAGATAAAAGTGTTAGATAATTGATATAATTATCAATAGTAGTCATTAGTTCCATTAATTATTTCCAAAATCTAACATAAAATATCGATTTAGAAAATATTATTCCTTTAAAACATATTTTATCTGATTTCCTCTACAAATTCAACTTTTTTGTTATGCGTAATACAGTTTGAGCTTGTATTAAAAAAGAAGATTTGAGAGAAACCCAAATGGCATTATGTAGATACTTCCTGAAATAATTTTAACCTAAATATTAATCAGCCTTTTTCTGAAGAATTTTAAGGCAGTGGCTTAACATATTTTAAACTTTGTTTCTAAGATTTGGTAGTAGTTACACTGTGAAGAAGGATGTCATGTGACATTCCACTATTATGGTACGTGGTCTGATTAAGATATTATATAATATGTAAGCGTACAGTAAAATCAACACTTTGTACTGCACAGTGCTTCTAGGCAGCAGACATTAATTTGGGAAAAAAGTCTGTGTGGGTTTAATATTAATTGCTTAGTCAATTTCTCTCAAAAGTGGTTTACAAGTTCCCACTTAAAGATTACTTTTGATATTCACCTCTAGGAGAACTATCCTAATATGTCTTACTTCAGTTTTGAAGAGAAAGAAAATCTTGTTAATGAAGATTACATTTTCAACCATATGGTAATTACACAACCTGACTGAAAAACAATAATTTCTTTGGGTGATTTACTAGGGATATGTTTTGAAATTTTGCAAGTGGGGGCAGGGTGGGAAGCATGGAGAGAGGGTTTAATTTTCTGCTCAAGTGAGTATATGACACAAAAATACCTAGATAAAAGTGAAAAATTCAGTAAGTCGACCATGACGGCCTTCAGCTGACAGAAATGACGCTCAGTATGCAGTTTTATTTCTCAATAAAATTATAAATTTAAATTGAAAAACTATAACTTCATTCTGAATGATTTCATGTATAATTTTCTTAGATTATTATATAGAATCATTGACTATTATAGCAGAAAGAAACCTTAAAGACTTTCTGGAATTCTCCTTTCCATTTCTTCCACTCCAATTCTTTACTTATTATTTTATGTAAGCCTTTTAACCTAATTGTTCCTGCTATGCATTCCCATATTATTTTGCATTTTTAAAATTCGTTGTAACAGCTCTAGTGACATTTTAAAAATTTAGTCATTTATTTGTTGATTCAAAAATAGGTATTAAGGACTTACTGAGTGCCAGTTTCTGTTATTGTGTAATTGTGATTGCTTATTTCATTGTACTTCCAACTAGGTTATAAGATCTAGTAGAACAGTGAGTGGGTTTTTTTTGTTTGTTTGTTTGTTTTAATACAGGCAGCCCATATGAGTTAGGTTTGGTTGGTTGTGTATTCATTTGCTATGGATGCCATAAGAAAAGTACCAAAGACTGAGTGGCTGAAACAATAGAGATTTGTTTTCTCACAATTTCATAATTTAGAAGTCTGACATCGATGAGTTGGTAAGGTAGCTTCTTTGGAGACCTCTTTCTTTGGCTTCTTAACAATCATTTCCTACTTGTGTCCTCACATGGTCTTTTCTCTGTACATGTTACAGTCCTCTTCTTATAAATACACCAGTCATATTTGATTAAGGCTCATCCTAACAACGTCATTTTAACTCACTTACATCTTTAAAGAGCCTGTCTTCAAATATCATCACATTCTGAGGTACTGGAAGTTAGGACTTCAACATACAAATTTTGAGGGGACTCAATTCAGCTCAAAAAAATCTATATAAAAGGGAAATACACAAGAAACTAAGACATGGACTACAAATGTTAGGGGTTAACTTTTCTCTCACATAAAACAAGATTAGAGGTAGAGAGTGAAGAAAATATATCATTCTTCACTTCCTCCTAGTACACTTGCCCACCAAATTTAGGGTCTCTCCCTTTTCCATCAAGATGGTTGCCAGTGCATAAATTATCATATTCATATTATGGTCAGAAAGAAAAAGAAACTCCAAAATGAAAAGAACAGATGCTAACTCTAAGTATTCTCCCTTGCAACAACTTCCACTCATGCCATATTAGCTAGAAATGCGACACATGGCCCAGACAACCTCCTTTGTGATGCTGATTGAAATATATATTTTAAAAAATTGTGTTTGTCCGTATCCTAAAATATATAAGGATTTTATTAGGGGTAATTGTGAAAGGATGAGTATTCAGTAGGTATTAGGAATCTGTTTAAGACATTTTACTCAATAAAATTTATTATGTGAATGACAGGAATTAATGAATAATGTATGTCTTGTCCAGGAGTTTGTGTGGTTCTTGTTGTCATTGAATAGTTCAGTTAAAAAGTTGGAAAAAAACTATGTTTTTAGTATTCACTAGAGTCCCTCTACAGAATCTAAAGGCTATAAGGGCAAAATTTAAGAAAAAGTCACAGATCTAGTACATGCCCTTCATTTTATGGATTAAAAATAAACATTGTCTCATTTGAATCCCACAACACTTTAATAAAAGTAAATCTGGTATTCTAGCTGATAATGAACTGGATGTCTAGAGTTTTCAATGGCTTGCCCAAAGTCTATGTTATCTAGAGTAGAAATTAGTAGGTCTCTTGGCTACTTCATATTGTTTCACAATATTAGAACAGTTAAATCAAATACAGAGGTAAAAGATGTGAATTACAATCCATTTATTTTTCAATCTTAACAAATATGAAAATTTTACTATGTTTAGTTACATATTAACTTATATCTTGCCTTTACTTAAAATATGGTACTAACACTCCCTCCAAAGACTCATGAGGCTAGTCAGTGATTCTCAGTGTTGTCCACAGATAAACAATGAGCATTACCTGGGAATGTGTCAGAAATAAAAATTCTCAGGCCCTCCCAAACCTACTGAATCAGAACCTCTGTTGACAAAACCAAAAGTATGTGAATTAACAAACCCTCCAGGGGATGTGGATTCCCATGTACACCAAACTTTGAGAATCCCACTTTTAGTAGAAAAATGATTATTGCTATGTTTTTGCCTTTTTCTCTATCTTCCCAAATCTTAACCCTTTTTAAGTACAAAAGTATATGGTACATTCTCCAATAAAGTTGCTGGAAATATTTCAGGATACACCAGGAATTTGTTACTTTGAAATCTAGATGTCAATTATCATTAAGTACCCAAGTAGCAATAAAAACAGCCCCAAGAAACAAGGATACCTGGGACTAAATCCCTGTGCAAATATGACTCCGCTTTATAGTTCCTAAACTAAGTTCTATCCCTAGTATAAAGTGTTCCTTCCTTTTTCAGATCTTCCTTGTGTTCTGCTGTAACTAGCCTTTTCTAACTGCTATAGTGTACCCCTATTCTGCTTCTCGGGTCAAAAACTAAATATTTATTGGACCTGCTTATTCCTCCATATTGTGTTATAACCCTGAAAGATGCTGACTCCTATCTCTACCCAGTCTCATATAAAACAGAGCAGAGCCATTCTATTGGTCAGATTCTCTGTTTCATAGGGTTTTTTTTTTTCATTCATTCTAGTATGTGGAAGTCCTGGGTATAAAAATGCTTTAAAAGTCCTCTCTCAATTAGCCAGGCATGGTGGTGGGCATCTGTAATCCCAGCTACTCAGGAGGCTGAGGAGGGAGAATCGCTTGAACCTGGAAGGCGGAGGTTGCAGTGAGCTGTGATAGTGCCATTGCACTCCAGCTTGGGCAACAAGAGCGAAACTCCGTCTCAAAAAAAAAAAAAAAAAAAAAAATTCTCTCTCTCTCACTCTCACTCAAAACCCTCAAGAATGAAGAGGGGTAATAAACAGAGAGAGAACAAATCTGCCTTAAAGCAGGCTGAATTTCAATCAATGTAAAGATTAATTTGTATATGAGAATGTACAAGTGATTTGCAAATATATTAGTTAGGTTCCAACTTGCATTTTATGGTAGGCAAGAAATAATTCACTGCCTAAATGCTTTCATGATTCTGATAAAAAGTATTTTTGTAAGACAGGTTAAGAAAGACTTGTGAGAAAATTTAACATATAAACAATCCACACATATTTATGAAATCCAAGCACATCGTATCCTACTCACAGGCAACAACAAGTGCATTAAATAGATAAGAAGAAATCAACTGAAGCAAATGTATTTTTAGTTGAAAATTGAATTGCAAACATGACCCACATTTGTACTTTAATATAGATGTTCTATAATGTAAGTATGATCATATTACATTTTTTATCCTGCTTTATTTTTCTTCTTAGCAGTTAAAATATTTATAGTGCATAATTTGTTTTTTGGATTGTTTTGCTTTTATTTTCTAATTTTATTAAATTTTTATGGGTACATATTATATGTATATGCTTTATGGAGTACATGAGATATTTTGATATAGGCATGCAATGTGAAATAAGCACATCATGGAGAATGGGGTATCCATCCCCTCAAGCATTTATCCTTTGTATTACAAACAATCCGATTACAATTTTTTAGTTATTTTAAAAAGTACAGTTAAGTTTTTATTGATATTAGTCACACTGTTGTGCTATCAAATTGTAGATCTTATTTATTCTTTCTATTTTTTGTACCAAGTAACCATCCCCACCTCCCCCCCACAAACCCCCCACTAACCTTCCTATCCTGATAGCCACTCTTCTACTCTCTACATTCATAAGTTCAAATCTTTTGATTTTTGGATCAATTCTTTTGATTTTTGATTCTTTTGATTTTTGGATCCCACAAATCCAAAAATCCAAATCCAAAGTGAGAACATGCAATGTTTGTCTTTCTGTGCCTGGCTTATTTCACTTAACATAATGATCTCCAATTTCATTCATGTTGTTGCAAATGACAGCATATCATTCTTTTTGTGGCTGAATAGTGCTCCATTGTGTATATGTACCACATTCTCTTTATCTGTGCATCTGTTGATGGACATTTAGGTTGCTTCCAAATCTTCGCTATTTGTATATTATCTGTTTATCTGCTAAATTATAAGGTATGTGAGTGCAATGGATAGTTTTTCTTCAGTGCTTTATCCTCAACACCTAGAAAAATGCCTACATCATAGTTAGCATTCAATAAATATAAGTTGCATGAATGAAAGAAGAAGGAAAGAAGGTCGTTCTTGGAAATTAAAGTGCAATTCATTTAAAACAAAATCTTAATATACCCTCTGATAAGTTTTTTCTATTATAAAAACACTGATCTGATACCAATGATAATTAAACCACAATATCCTGTTTATGACAAAGTGACGAACCATAAGATAGGTAATGATTCATCATGAATACAAATATACTGCCTCTGAACCAGCATCTTAGGTGCTTTTCAAACCTTATTATGATTTAGATTAATTCAGGCTAACTTAATAAGTAACATTGAATGTGTAATCTCACCTTCTAGTTTTATAAAGCAACAACAAAAGTTGAAATATACATTTTTAATCACCTAGTATGGATTATAGGACAAAACATAAGTTTCAAATGTGTTTTTGGCTTTTTCTAAGGACTTTTTAAACAAGTGAATCCTTGAGAAGTTGACTAACAGCATGAAACCAAAGTTTAATACTAAATGGTACAGTTGACCCATGAACAATGCAGGAGTTAGGTATGCTGACCCCTCACACAGTTAAAAATTCACGTATAGCTTCTGACTTCCCCAAAACTTAACTATTAATATACCACTGTTGACCAGAAGCGTTACTGAAAACATAGTCAATTAACAAGCTTTCTATGTTATTTGTATTATACATTGTATTCTTACAATATTATAATAAAGCTAAAGAAAACAAAATGTTTTAAAAACCTCAAAAGAAAGATAAAATATACTTACTATTCATTAAGTGGAAGTAGATCATCATAAAATCTTCATCCTTGTCATTTTTGCATTGAGTAGGCTGAGGAGGAGGAGGAAAAGGAGGGTTTGGTCTTGCTGTCACAGGGGTAGCTGAGTCAGGAGAAAATCCACGTATAGGTGGACCTGTGAAGTTCAAGCCTGTGTTGTTCAAGGATAAACTGTATGTCTGCTTTGCTTAAACTTCAAACTCATATTAGAAATATCCTACAATAAAGATAAATCTGTCCAGAAGAAGTTGGAATTGTTGGTTGAAATCGTGCATGTATTTTATTATGTTTCATCTTTATGTTTGCCTGTAAATCATGACCTTTTAATAATTCAGAGCCTTTTGACAATTCCTGCTGTCTATATGTTAAAACTGCTTAATATTTTGAGTTTTCATTTCATAAAAATGAAAATGAAGCATTTACATTTCATTTGCATTTTAATTATCATTTTATTTTGGTTGAATATAATTAAATGGTTGGATTTTTGCAAATTCTAATTTTGACTTATCCACTTTTAAAACTGTAAATATTTTACAGTTCTCTAATGATAGTAAAGTATTATTTTGTTTTCAGTTATATTGTACATATTTTTCAAGTTATTGTTGAACTATTGCAAACAATATGATAATGACCATGTTTGTAAAGAAAGTCTTTTCCTGTTTTTGAAAACAATGAAAATAGGACCAGTGGTTTAAAAAGTATGAATATTTAAAGGCTCATGATGCAGATTTTCGTGATACTTCTCAAAAAAAAAGTAAAATTTAAATATTCATTAGGAGTGTGCAATCCCACCTCTTTCATATAAACTCCTTTTCATATACACTTATATACTATTAGTTTTGTCCCTCTGGAGAATTCTGACTAATAAAGATTTTGCTACTAGGAGTGGTTCTAGAGAAACAGAATTTTAAGGATAGATTTATTTAGTTGGTTTAGGGGTTTCTGGCATTGGCTGTTTAATCTGATTATACCCCAAAATGCTAAGGACTCTACTTCTGACACTAAGGACTGATAGTCCTTGGCATGAAATATTTAGAAAGTTATACAAAATAAATGCATTCGATACGCCTTATTCATTGCTTGTGAGAGGCAAGGAGATTAATGACTCAATATATGATCCTTTGAGCATTTGTGGAGAAGCAAGAAATATAATGAAGTTGGTTGGTTGCTCCTAAATTCACTGGACAAAGTGATGAAGGAAAAAGATGAGCTCATGGATTCTATCTCCCGGCTCCAGAAGCACATAGTTAGCTTCAAATCTTCTAAGATTTCCCTGGGTCAGAGTCTTATCTTCTGTAGACAAAGGGCTAAAATTGCAGAAAATCAGACACAAGCACTTATAATGTGAGTGGCTGACCTGCAATGAACAGTGCATGCGCAACCTCACCAGGTGTCTACTGTTAAAGTGAGGGCATTGATTGGAAAAGAATTGGACCCTGTAACTTGGGATGGGGATGTGTGTGAGAATCCTAATGAAGCTGGGGGCACTGAGCTCCTAAATTCTGATAAGCCTTTTTTTCTGCCAGGGGAAATGGCCTCCCCATCCCAAGTGGTGGCAACATTTCCTCCCCCACCCAGGCTGCCATCAGCCTTTCCACCTTTGTCTGAGGAGATTAACCATGCACTGCCAGAGGCAGCAGTGATAGCCTCCACTGAGGCAGTTGCCAGGCAAAACTAGGCTGATTCTTTTCGGGACCCACCCCCACCACCCCTCTTTGCTTCTAGATCTATAACTAGATTCAAGTTCTGGCAGGCCCCTAGAGGTGAGGTTCATAGTGTGACCCATGAGAAGGTATGCTACACCCCAAAAGAAATTAGAAAACTACTCGAGTTTTCTAATTTATATAAGCAGAAACCCAGAGAACAGGTATGGGAATGGATATCAAGGGTGTGGGATAATGGTGGAAGGAACAGAAAGTTGAATCAGTTTTGGCTGGATGGTCAGGGAATTGGAAGGGCATGACTGGAAAATTGGTGACAAAAAAATAATTTGGGGAAGAGGTATGTGGATGAAACTTTCTGAAAGGTCAAAAACTATGAAGATATTTATGTCCTAAGTGAATGCTTACCAAAGTATATTTTCAGCAGAGGGGGATTTTAATAATCAAGTGGATAGAATGATCTGTTCTGTGAACACCACTCAGGCTCTTTCCCCAGCCACCCTGTCATAGCCCAATGGGCTCATGAACAAAGTGGCCATGGTAACAGAGATGGAGGTTACGCATAGGCTCAGCAACATAGACTTCCACTAACCAAGGCTGACCTGGCTATAGCCACCACCAAGTGCCCAATCTGACAGCAGCAGAGACCAACGCTGAGCCCTCGACATGGCACCATTCCTCGGGATGATCAGCCAACTACTTCATGGCAGGTTGATTACACTGGACCTCTTCCATCATGGAAAGTGCAGAGTTTTGTCCTCACTGGAACAGACATTACATCCAGATATGGGTTTGCCTATCCTGCTCACAATGCTTCTGCCAAGACTACCATCCGTGGACTCATGGAATGCCTTATCCACCATCATGGTATTTCACACAGCATTGCCTCTGACCAAGCTACTCACTTCACAGCTAAAGAATTGTGGCAGTGGGCTGATGCTCATAGAATTCCCTGGTCTTACCATGTTCCCCATCATCCTAAAGCAGCTGGCTTGATATAATGGTGAAATGGCCTTTTGAAGTCACAATTACAATGCCAGCTTCGTGACAATACTTTGAGGGCTGGGACAAAGTTCTCCAGAAGGCTGTGTAGGCTCTGAATCAGTGTCCAATATATGGCACTCTTTCTCCCATAGCCAGGATTCATGAGTCCAGGAATCAAAGAGTGGAAGTGGAAGAGGCATCATTTACCATCACCCCTAGTGAGCCACTAGCAACATTTTTCATTCCTTTTCCCACAATATTATTTTACACTGGCCTAGAGGTTTTAGCTCCAGAGGGAGAAATGCTGCCATTAGGAGATAAAACTACGTTTCAACTTGGATACCAGCTTACCCATAGTAAAATAAAGCAACAAGGAGAGTCCTGAAGCCCCCATTCCAGACCCTATCTCCTGGACAACATTCTAGACACACATTGGGCCTGAAGGGAACCTACTGCCTTGAAATGAAAGACCCAGTCCTGGCAAGATTCATCACCTGCTGACTAAAGGGCCCTTAGGCCTTGAATAAACAGCAGCAGCAGCCAGGCAGTAATCATCATAGGCCTTTCAATGAGCCCTAGTACTGTGCTGGCTTCAGGTGTGACTCAGCACATTTCCAGCTGTGGTGGCCATAGGGAAGGACTCCTTCTGACTGGGGAAAGAAAGAGAAGGCTAAAAAGGACGTTGTGTTGCAACCTCGGTACCAGCTCAACCGTAGTAGTAAAATAAAGCATGAGGCAAACACGTGAACTCACTAATTTCAGACCTTAGCTCCTGAATGGCAGTTTTTAGACTTGCTCTGGGCCTGAAGAGAACTCATTATCCTGAAGGAAGTGAATGAGGCCCTTCAGGATACATCAAAAGCTGACTAAGAAGCCATAGGATCTTGAATAAACATCAGTGATAGCCAGGCAGTGCTCACCACAGGTCTATGGCAATGGTGGCCACAGAGAGAAATTCCTTCTGCTTAAGGACAGGAGAGGGATGGGTAAAGAGGATTTTGTCTTACAATTTGGGTACCAGTTCAGCCAGTGCAGTAAAATTCAGCACTTATTAGATTTCTAAAGTTTCATATTCCAGGTCCTAGTTCCTGAACAGCATTTCTAGAATCACTCTGGGCCAGAAGGGAACCTGCGGTCCTAAAGGCAAAGACACAAGCCTTACTGGATTTACCACCCATCAGCTTACTAAACAGCCCTTGAGCCTTGAGTAAACATCACCAGTAGCTAAGCAATAGTCACCCAGGCCTTTGGTAAGACCCAGTACTGTGCTCACTTCAGGTCTGACCCCGAACAGTCTCAGTGGTGGTGGCGACAGGGGTGTTTCTCCTCTCTCCCAGCTCCAGGCAGCTCAGCAAGGAGAGAGAAACTCCATTTGTTCAGGGAATATGTGATGGTTAATATTGTGTCAAACTGATTGGATTTAAGGATGCAAAATATGTTCCTGGGTGTGTCTGTGAGGGTGTTGCCAAAGGATGTTAATATTTGAGTCAGTGGGCTGGGAGAGGCAGACCCACCCTCAGTGTGGGTGGGTACCATCCAATCAACTGCCAGCATAGCTAGAATAAAGCAGGCAGAAGAAGGCGGGAGAGGCAGACTTCCTGGCACTTCTGGGCTTCATCTTTCACCCATGCTAGATGCTTCCTGTCCTCAAACATCAGACTCCAAGTTCTTTGGCTTTTGGACTCTTGGACTTACACCAGTGGCTTTCAGGCCTTCAACCACAGACTGAAGGCTCCACTGTTGGCTTCCCTGCTTTTGAGGTTTGGGACTCAGATTGAGCCACTACTGGCTTCCTTGCTCCTTAACTTGCAGACGGCCTATCGTGGGACTTCACCTTGTGATCATGCGAATCAATTGTCCTTAATAAACTCCCTTTCATATATACATATGTCCTTATTATTGCTGGCCCTCTAGAGAACCCTGACCAACACAGAATAGTAAGGGAAGAGAACAAGAGACTCTGCCTGGTAATCCAGGGAATTTTCCCAGATTTTCCCAACACCACCAAGGTGCTACCATTATGAGTCTGCAAGAGTCAAAGTGTTATTGGGCTAGGGTTGTCTCTTAATGTACATATGGCTGCAGTGACCAAAGAATTAGATCACAACACTCAATTCCCTTTGAATACTTGAACAACCTCTTCAAGAAGGACAGGTACAAAGAAGCCTGGCTACAAAGATTACAATAAATACCTAACTCTCCAATGCCCAGACATTGAGGAGCATCCATAACCATCACGACCATCCAGAAAAAACATGACCTCACTACAAACTAAACAAGGTACCAATGATCAGTCCTGGAGTGACAGAGATATGTGACCTTTCTGACAGATAATTCAAAATAGCTATTTTGAAGAAGCTCAATGAAATTCCAGATAACACAGAGAAATGCACAATCCTATCAGATGAATTAAACAGACTGAAATAATTTTTAAAAATTCAAGCAGAAATTCTAGAAATAAAATATATCCAATTGACATATTGAAGAATGCCTGAGTTTCTCAACAGCAGAATTCATCAATGAGAAGAAAGAATTGCAGTGCTAGAACACTGGATATTTAAAAATACACTGAAGAGAGACAAAATAAAACCATAGAAAATATTGAAGCATGCATACAAGATCTAGAAAATAGCCTCAAAGGGGCAAATCCAAGACTTATTACCCTTAAAGAGGAGGCAGAAAGAGAGAGAGAGACTGGGGTGGAAAGTTTATTCAGAGAGATAATATCAGAGAATTTCCCAAACCTAGAGAAAGATATAAACATTCAAGTAAAAGAAAATTATAGAACAGCAAGAAGATTTAACCCCAATAAGACTACATTAAGACATTAAATAATCTAACTCCCAAAGGTCAAGGATGAAGAAAGGATCCTAAAAGTAGCATTAAAAAAGAAACAAGTGAACTACAAAGGAGCTCCAATATGTCTGGCAGTAGAATTCTCAGTGGAAACTTTACAGACCAGGACAGAGTGGCATGGTATATTTAAAGTGCAGAAAGATAAAAATCTTTATTCTAAAACATAATAGCAAGTGAAAATACGCTACAAATATGAAGGAGAAATAAAGGCTTTCCCAGAAAAACAAAAGCTGTGGGATTTCATCAATATCAGGTCTGTCCTACAAGCAGTGGTAAACGGAGTTCTTCATTCTGAAATAAAAGAAAGTTAATAAACAATAAGAAACCATGCAAAAATGCAAAACTCACTGCTTGTAAGTACACAAACAAATATAGAATATTATTACTTGTAACTGTGGAGTGTAAACTATCATATTTTGAGTAGGATAACTAAAAATTGCATCCATTAAAACAATACCTAAGATAACATTTTAAGACATAGAGAGTGTAATAAGATATGAATAGAAACAACAGAAAGTTTAAAAGTGAAGGCATGAAAGTAAACTGTTGAGTTTTTAATTAAATTCCTCTTTGTTTATTTGTTAGTTTGTTTATACAATCAGTGTTAAGTTGTCATCAGTTTAAATAATGGATTATAAGATAGTATTTTCAAGCCTATGGCAACCTCAAATTTATAAACCTACAGTAGACACACAAGAAATAATAAGCAAGACATGAAAACATCGCCAGAGAAAATCACTTTCACAAGTAACACCGGAAGAAAGAAAAGAAGCAAGAGGACACCACGAAACAACCAGAAAACAAATAACAAAATGAAAGTAATAAGTTTTTACTTATCAATAATAACAAAAAATATAAATGGGCTACACTATCCAATTAAAAGACATATATTGGATGAATGCCTAAAAAACAAGCCCCAAATATCTGCTGCCTACAACAAACAGAGTTTATCTATAAAGACATACATAGATAGAACACAAAGGGATGAAAAAAGATATTCTATGCAAATGGAAACCAAAAATGAATACCTAGACTTACATTAGATACAATAGTTTTGGAGATGAAAACCTTTAGAGATAAAAAAGGTCAGTATCTATTAAAAAATAGGTCAAATCAGCAAAAGGATGTAACAATTATAAATATATATGCATCCAACATGACAGCACCCAGATATGTCAAGCAAATATAATTAGAGCTAAAGAGAGAGAAAAAATCTAATACAATAATAGCTAGATTTTTCAACACCACATTTTCAGCACTGGACAAGTTTTTCAGACAGAAAATCACAAAGAAACATTGGACTTAATCTTCACCGTAGATGAAGTAAATCTAATAGATATTTATAGATCATTTTACCCAATGGCTGCATAATACACATTCTTCTACTCAGCACATGGAACTTTCTCAAGGATAGATCATATGTTAAAACACAAAAGAAGCCTTAAAAATTCAAAAAACTTTGAAATAATATCAAGTATCTAATCAGATCACAATGCAATAAAACTAGAAATCAATAACAAGAGGAAATTCGGACAGTATAAAACACATCAAAATTAAAAAATATATACTCCTGAATGACCAGTGTGTCAATAAAGAAATTAAAAAGAAAATTGAAAAATTCCTTGGAACAAATGAAAATAGAAACACAAGATACCCAAACCTATGGGATACCACAAAAGCAGTACTAAGAGAAAAGTTTACTGCTGCAAGTGCCTATATCAAAAACATACAAAAATCAAAGAAATAACCAAATGATGTATCTTAAAGAACTAAAAAAGCAAGACCTGAAAACCAAAATTAGTAGAAGAGAAATGAAGCTCAGTAGAAATAAATAAAATTTAAATAAAAAATACAAAATGTGAGAAAGTTAAAAGTTGTTTTTTGACAAGATATACATAATCTGCACATTATTAGCCTGACTAACTTAGAAAAAAAGAGAGAAGTCAGAAATAAAATAAAATCAGTGATCAAAGGAAGACATTACAACTGATACCACAGAAATTCAAAGGATTAGCAGAGACTAATAGGAGCAACTATATGCCAATAAATTCAAAATCCTAGAAGAAATAGATAAACTCCTAGACACACACAATCTGCCAAGATTTAATCACGAAGAGATCCAAAACCTGAATAGACTAGTGGTAAGTAATGAGATTGAAGGCATAATATAAAATTTCTCAGCAAAGAAAAGCATGGAAACGAATGGACTCACTGCTGAATTCTACCAAACATTTAAAGAAATAATACCAATACTTCTCAAATCATTCCAAAAAAAAAAAAAAAAAAAACAGAGGAGGAGGGAATACTTACACATGTATTCTATGAAGCCAGTATTACCTTGATACCAAAATGAGACCAAGACACATCAAAAAAAGAAAACTATAGGCCAATATATCTGTGAACAATGATGCACATATAGTTTTTTTAATTTTACTTTAAGTTCTGGGATACATGTGCAGAAAGTGCAGGTTTGTTACATAGGTAGATATGTGCCATGGTGGTTTGCTGCACCCGTCAACCTGTCATCCGGGTTTTAAGCCCCACATGCATTAGGTTTTTGTCCTAATGCTCTCCCTCCCCTTATCTCCCACCCCGACAGGCCCCGGTGTGTGATGTTCCCCTCCCTTTGTCCATACGTTCTCATTGTTCAACTCCCTCTTATGAGTGAGAACATGATGCGTATATTTGTAACAGAATAACAGAAAACTACAAATCAATTGATGTGATACATCATATCAACATGAGAGACAAAAATCATATGATTATGTCAATTAATAGTGAAAAAGCATTTGTTGAAATTCAACATCCCGTCATGATAAAAACCCTAAAAAAAACTGGGTATAGAATAAACATACCTCAACATTAAGAAAAAGCTATGTATGACATACTCTAGGCTATAATTATTCTGAATGGGGGGAAAACTAAAATCGTTTTCCTCTAAGATCTAAAGCAAGACAAACATATTCACTTTCACCACTGTTATTCAACATAGTACTAGAAGTCTTAGCTACAGCAGTCAGACAAGACAAAGAGATAAAGGGCAACCAAATTGTAATTGAAGAAGTTAAATTATCCTTTTTGCTTATGATATGATCTTATATGTGGAAAAACCTGAAGACCCCACCAAAATAATATTATAACTCATAAACAAATTCAGTGACCTTGTAAGATACAAAATCAACATACAAAATTTAGTAGCATTTTTATATGCTAACAGTGAGCACTCTGAAAAAGAAATCAAGATAGTAACCCCATTTAAAATGGATAGAAATAAAATAAAATACCTAGAAGTAAACTGAATGAAAGAAGTGAAAGTGCTCTACAAAGAAAACTAAGAAACACTGATGAAGAAAGTTGAAGATGCTGAAATATGAAAAATATTCCATGTTCATGGATTGTGAGAAGCAGTATTGTTGAAATGTCCATACTGCTCAAAGCAATGTATAGATTCAATACAATCTCTATCAAAATACCAATGACATTCTTCACAGAAATAGAAAATAAAAACAATCCTGGAATTTATATGAAAACACAAACAACACAGAATAGCCAAAGCTGTTCTGAGCAAAAGGAACAAAACTGCAGAAATCACAATACCCGACTTCAAATTATACCACAGAGCCAAAGTAACCAAAACAACATGGTATTGTGTATCCCCCAAAGCAAGGAAATCAGGATATCAAAAAGATACTTGCACTCTCATGTTTATTGCAGCACTATTTACAATAGCCTGTATTGGGAAACATCCTAAGCATCCATCAAAAGACAAATGGGCAAAGAAAATGTGGTATATGTACACAATGGAAAACTATTCAGTGATAAGTGAGATCCTGTCATTTGCAACAAAATAGGAATTGGAGGACATTATGTTAGGTTAAATAAGCTAGGCACAAAAAGAAAAACTTTGCATGTTCTCATTTATTTGTAGAAGCCAAAAATTAATACAGTTGGTGCAATGGAGATAGAGAGCAGAATGATGGTTACCAGAGGCTATGAAGAGTAATGGAGAGGGGGAAGGAAAACTGTGAATGATTAATAGTTACAAAAATGTAATTAGATAGAATGAATAAGATCTAACATTTTATTGTGCAATAGGGTGACTATAGTCGACAATAGTTTATCCTACATAAAATAACTAAAATAGTATAATGGAAATGATTGTAACACAAAGAAATTATAAATCCTTGAGGTAATGGATACTCCATTTACTCTGAAGTGATTATTATGCATTGTATCACTGAATTAAAATATCTCATGTACCCCATAAACATATACACTTATTATATATCCATAAAATAAGAACAATTAAAACAAAAACTTTAAGAAACAAACATAAATACCACATATGCTCACTCATATGTAGAAGGTAAAACTGTATCTCACAGAAGTAGAGAATAACATAATTGTTACTAGAATCTGGGAAGTGTAGAAAGTAGAGGGGTTAGAAAGAGGTTGATTAGAAGATACAAAATTATAGCTAGACAGGAAGAATAAGTTGTAGTTTGCTATAGCACTATAGGGAGACTATACTTAGTAATGATTCATGGTATATTTCAAAGAGCGGTAAAAAATGATTTTGAATGTTCCCAACACAGGTAAATGAAAAATGTTTGATGTGCTGAACATGTTAGTCTGGTTTGATAATTACATATAATAGATATATATATATATTTAAACATCACTCTGTATCTCACAAATATGCAAAATTATTAGGTGACCATTAAAAATTTCTAAAAATGTAATCAAGTAGCACAACATACTGTGCAATTAGAGCCATATGTATATAAAAGGTATACTAGAGCTGAAAAATACAAACTGAAATGATTATTTTACTTGAAAGACAAAAGTAGTATACAAATTGCAGAAGAAAAGATTAGTAAATTTCACATAATTCAATAGAAACTATCCACACTGAAGCACAAAGATAAAAAAATATATATTAGCAAATCCTCAGTAAATTTTGAGACAATATAAAGCAATCATCACAATATTCATGCAGTTGTAATCTCAAAATACAATTAAGTAATAATAATAACTGTTTACAACATATGGAGAAGTAAAATGAAAAAAAAGTTGGATGATGAAAGTTTTGGTATACTACAAGTTAAACTAAAGATAACTGTTGTAAAACCTTAAACAAATAAACAATTATATAAAAAGAATATGCCAAAAGAAGAGATTAAATGAAACACTAAAAACACTCACACAGCCCTGAAATCAATCCATGCTTTTATAATCAACTGATTTTAGGCAAAGGTGCACAGATGACACAATGGGGATAAGACATTCTCTTCAATACATGCTGTTGGGACAACTATATGTCCACAGGTAGAAGAATAAAATTTTGACCCTTTTCTCCTATCATCTACAAAAATCAACCCAAAATGAATTAAATACTTACATGTAGAACCTGAAACTATAAAACTATGAGAAGAAAACATAAGTGAAAAGCTTTATTACATTGATCTTGGCAAGGATTTTCTTAGATATAGCCCCAAAAGTTCAGGCAACACAACAAAAATAGATAAATGAGATTATGTCAAACTAAAAAGCTTTTGCACAGTCAAAGAAACAATCAACAGACTGAAGAGATAATCTATGTAATAAGATAATATATTTGCAAGCAATATATCTGATAAAGTCTTATACCTAAAATATATCTAAAATACGTAAGGAACCCAGCTAACTTAATAGTAAGGAAACAAATAATCTGGTTTAAAAAGGGCAAAGGCACCTGAATATACGTTTATTCAAAGACATTCAAATGGCCAATAGGTATATTAAAAAATGTTCAACATCATTATTAATCAGAGAAATGCAAATAAAAAACATGATAAGATATCGCCTTACACCTGATAGAATGGCAATTATCAAAAAAAAAAGATTAGTGCTGGTGAAGATGATAAGAAAAGGGAAACCTTGCACAATATTGGTGGGAATGCAAATTAGTACAGCCATTATAGAAAATATTATAGAGGTTCCTCAAAAATTAAAGATAGAAGTACTAAATGATCAAGCAATCTAACTACTGGGTATGTATTCAAAGGGTATGAAATGAGTATGTCAAAGAGATATCTGCACTCCCATGTCCATTACAGCAGTACTTAAAATAGCCAAGATGTGAAATCATTGTAAGTGCCCATCCATGGATGAATAAATAAAGAAAATGTATACATACACAATGAAATACTATTTTACCTTATAAAATAAGGAAATTCTGTCATTTGCAACAACATGGATAAACCTAAATGACATTATGTTAAATAAATAATCCAGGCATATAAAGACAAAAACCACATGATTTCACTTATATGTCAAATTTAAAAATGTAGAACTCATAAAAATAAAGAGTAAAATGGTGGTTACCACAGGCTGCAAGGTAAAAATATTGGGGAAATGGTGATCAAAGGACAATAAACTTCAATTAGGAAAGACTCATAAGTTCAAGATACCCATTGTACCTTATGGTGACTACGGTTAATAACAATATATTGCATATTTGAAAATTGCTAAGTGAGTAGATATTAAGTGTTCTCACTACAAATAAATGATAACTATGTGAAGTATGACCATTTAAATAGTGTTTTATAAAATAAAATATATTAATAGGTATAAAGAGGGATATTTCATAATAAAAAAAATCATAAATAAGGCACTTACAAATGAAATCATTATTAAGTACAGACTATACTTAATAAGTCTGAAAATTAATAGCATAAGTTTATAGAACTCAAAGAAACAGAGAAGTCCACATTTGTATTTAGAGACACTAGAATTGCCCTCAAATAATTGAAAACTTCATAGAAAATCAATTAGAACATAGAATAATTGAACAACACTATCACACAATATAACCTAAATTACTTGTATAGAACATTCCATGTAACAGATACGTTTATTCTTTCAAGTGCATTCGGAACATTGACCAAGGTAAACCATGTATTCGACCATAAATCCAGTCTTAATTACTATAAAAGGATTAAAAGTATAGACGAAGTGTTCTCTGAACCATAAAGGAATTCAATTATAAATCAATAAAAAAAATTTGGACATTAGACAACATTATTGTAAATAACCCATGTATATTAGTTCATACTGCTATAAAGAAATACCCAAGACTGGATATTGTATAAAGGAAAGACGTTTAATTGACTCATCGTTCCACATGGCTGGGGAGGCCTCAGAAAATTTGGTGGAAGGCAAAGGGGAAGCAATGACCTTCACATGGTGGCAGGAGAGAGAAGTGAGGAGCGAAGGGGAAAGAGGCCCTTATAAAATCATCAGATCTCATGAGAACTCACTCACTGTTACAAGAACAGCATGGAGGAAACTGCCTCCATGATCCAATCACTCCCACCAGATTTCTCCCTCGTCATGTGGGGATTACAGTGATTAAAATTCAAGATGAGATTTGGGTAGGGACACAGCCAAACCATATCACCATGGGTCAATGAAAAAATCAAAACAGAGTTAAGAAGTAAGGATCATTTATAAAAATGAATGATAAGGACAACACAACATATCAACATTTGTGGGATACAGCAACAACAGAACTTAAAGTATAGCCTTAAATGCTTACATTAGAAATGGAAAATGCTTTAAAATCAATGATATAGGCATTAAACTTATGAAGCTAAGAATGAATAGCAAATTGAATACAAAGTAGGCAGAAAAAAGATTACAGTGAAATTTAGTAAAATAGAAGATAGGCAAATAACAGAGAAATTTGAAATTGAAAGTTAATTAAGAACAATTACAGTACAAATTAAATTAAATTAAAGAACAAATACACAAATTCTTTACAGAAATACAACTCATCAAAGTGGACTTTATATGAAAGAGAAACTTTGAGCAGAAATATAAGAAAATAAGAAATGTAATTTGTTTTCAAAAACTTTCCCACACACAAAAAACCTTTAGGCTCAGTGTAATTTGTTTTCAAAAGCTTTCCAACAACAACACAAAAAAAAAACCTTAGGCTCAGGGGATTTTACTGGTAAGTTCCAGAAAGCATCCAAAATCACCATAACACTAACATTATATAAATTCTTTTAGCAAATAATGGAGTGAACACTTTCTAACAACTTTTAGGAAGACCAAATTATCCTGATATAAAATGCAGATAAACACAGAAAGAGAAATGATAGACAAATGCCCCTCATGAAGATAGATGTGACTTCCTCCCAAAACTATTAGCTATTTGAATACAAAATATGTTTTTAAAAAATATATTCCAATAATATCTGAAGTTGGTTTAACATTAAAATTTAAAAAATATATTTACCACATTAACAACATGATGGGGAAAACTAATATGTTTAACTCAAAATGCTCAAAAAGCATTTGATACAATTCAACATTCATCATAATAAAAACAAGCAAACAAAAAACTTACTACACACTAAGAACTAAAGAGGCTTTCTCATCCTGATAAAGGGTATCTATGATAAACCTGAAGAAAATCTCAAACTTAGTGATAAAGACCGAATGCTTTTTTCCTAAGACTGGGAACAAGTTTTTGATACTAGCACTCACCATTTGCATTAAGCATTTTACATAATGCTTCTTTAGCGCAGTAAGACAAAACAAAGAAAAGACAAACTGATAGAAAAGGAAAAATTAAAACTATCTTTATTCAGAAATGGCATGATCATGATTATAGACATTGTTATAACTCTATGAGAATCTACAAGTACTAGTTAGTAAATTTAGCAGGACACAGAATAAAAGGCCAGTATCAATTTCATTTCTATATGCTAAGAACAAAATTGAAAACTTAAAATACGTCACATACAATTGCATTAAAGGTATAATAGAATATTTAAGAGAATATTTTTAATATATGTCAAGACTTCTATATTTTAAGATATGTCAAGACTTCTACATCAAAACCACAAAACATTGGTGAAATAAATTTTCAAACAAAAAAAATGGAAATTTCAACCATCATTATCAATTGAAAGATTCAATGTAGATAAATTATTTTTTCCCAAATTGACTTATTTGCTCTATGCAATTTTGAGTAAAATTTCTGCATAATAATCTATACATAATTTATACAGCAATTCTAAATTTTATATGAAAAAGTAAAGAAACTAGAATAGAAATAATACTTGAAATTAAAGATTAATATATGATGCATGGGATATGAAGATTTACTGTGAACTTATAACAATCAACAGAGTGTGGTATTGAAGCAATGATAAATCTATATATAAATGATACAGAATGGAGAGTCCAGAAGTAAATCCATACATATATAGTTAACTTATTTTTAATAACAATGCCCTGGTAATTTAATGAAGGGCATACAGTGTTTTCAACAAACTGTCATGGAGCAATAAAAATGAGAAAAAATAAGACTTACATTTATTCCTATCTCACACTACATACAAATATTGATTCAAAATGAATCACAGAATTAAAAGTAAAATGTAAAATGATAATATTTATTAAATAAAACAAGAGAAAAATACTTTCATCTTTAGTGCATCACTGATTTTCATAAAGGAGACAATGATTATAAAATAAAAACAAAGACACATTAGACTTTATCAATATTAAAAATTACTGCTTTATAAAAGACACCATTAAGTAATTAAAAAGATGGCAGAAACTAGGTAAAAATATGCACCAAACTCATATCTGAAAAATTAATTGTATACACAACTTATACAAAGGTCCAACACTTCAATACACAAAAAATTAATGCTCCTAAATGTCAAAATATTTGAAAAGATACTTCACAAAGATAAACAAATGTCCTATATTCATATGAACAATTTTCAACATCTTTAGACACTGAAAAACGAAAACATATAGTACCCACTAGAATGGCTAAAATAAATAACTTGACAATGCAAAATGCTTTCTAGGATGTAGAGAAATGGAACTCTCATTAATTTTGTGAAAATATAACTACCAAAATTGACTCAATGTAAAGCAGAAAATCTAAGTAAACTTTTATCTAATACAATAAATTAATTTTGTTCTGAAAAATCTTATCACAAAGAAAATTCTAGGCCATGGTGACTTTACTATAAATGTGATATAATGGGTGTAATATAATGCAAATTGTTACAATTTTAGAAAATACAAAATGGAAATATAAAATGGTACAATCACTTTGGGAAATATTTTGACAAAATCTTATAAATTTCTAGTAAGTTACTAATTAAACTTAGAATTTAAGGCAATGTCCAATTTTTCTTTCTAATATGAGAATATCATCTTCTCTTAAAGTTTAGTCAGAGGTTTTAGGAGAATAGATTCTTCTTCTTAAGATTATTTTTAAATATTCTGGAATGGGTATGCTAGCCATGAAAAAGAACATCAGTACATATGGAAATTTACCCATATAGAAGATACACTATTATGCTTTCCTTACTTATAAGGTGCCTATAATCAAATGCATCAATTAACTCATATTTCTAAGATTAACCAAAAAGTATATATTAAAATATAATTTTTAATTTTTTTCTGAAAAATGATGGCTAATTTTTAAAGAATACTAAATCAATGCTGGTATTCTTTCTTAAAAGCTGAAAACATTTCATATCTTATTAAGGCAAATTTTGTCTATATGGAAATGCATTAATGTAAAACTACTAATTGAATAAAATTATCACCTTAAATCAATAGCACAAAATTACTCTCTTGGCCTTAGTTCAAAAATAAAAAGTAACAATTTTAAACTTTCACTTTCTAATACACACAGCAAGAAGATTTAACAATATTGATGTTCATTCAGATAGAGTCCCAGCACTGAGTCAAAAGCATTTAACTTGGATCTCAGATTTTCAAAGTATCACTTGTATCGTTAAAATAAAGAAATGCAGGCTTTCTCCAGCAGACAGTGATTATGAGGTTCTCTGCTCACTTAAGTAGGGTAAATTAATTCTTATTCAAAGGCAGAATACGAACAGTGAAAGATGTGAGAGCCTAAAACAAGTACTAAATGACTCTGACCAAAGCTTGTTTAGACTCTTAAGATATACACCACTCTGTATCTAATACAAGTAACCACATCATTAGTATGTGTTTATATACTAGAATGAAACAGTCTCTATTTATCTGTAATAGTTACATTTCCCTAAACTGATATTTCCAATTTAATGGAAGAAATAATTATTTTTTTAAATTTATTTTTCCTTTTCTTCTTGTTTCTGGCTCTGATTTAATAGACACATGATTAGACATATAGGAATTCATATATGTATATAGCTATATATCTAGTCATTTATCATATATGTATGATACCATAAACACAAATGTATGATATAGATATGCATATATGAATACGTATGTCTATACACATATAGATATACATAAAGATATATAGGTGTATTGCTATTTTATTCTTTTTCCCATAAACACAATCAGATTAATAGGTAAATGGAATATAATAAAAACAAACCAAATAACGCATTATGTTACAAATTTGAAAAATAATTAAAATAAGTAAGTTAACACAAAAAGCACAATTACAGAGGTATAAAAAGGTATACTTCTTTAGTATATCTCTAATGCCTGGCACAGTGCTGAGTATATAGTAAATAGCTCCCGACACAAAACAACATTGGCTATGCTTAACAACTTCTAACACTTGAATGTAAATCTTGGCATATTTTATTTTAAATTCTAAAGCTCTACAACTCTTTCTAAATGGGCTAATTCATTTTTCACCTTGGAATTTCAAAACAAACAAAAAAGCCTGTTCTGTCTGGTCAAATAACTCATCAAGGGAAAGCTTAGAAGAGATTTAATGGAGAGACATACTCAGTAGCAGCGGTGAGTCTATCAATTGCTTTTAATTTTACAGGCTCATAGGCAGAAGGGACTTGCCTTGTCTCAGATGAGACTTTGAACTTGGACATTTGGGTTAATGCTGGGATGAGTTTAGACTCTGGGAAACTGTTGGGAAGGCATAATTGTGTTCGAAATGTGAGAAGAACATGAGACTTGTGAGAGGTCGGGGACAGAATGATATGTTTTGTCTATGTTTCCCCACCCAAATCACATCTAGAATTGTGATCCCAACATGTCAAGGGAGAGACCTGCTGGGAAGTGATTGGATCATGGATTTGGTTTTCCCATCAGGTTCTCATGATAGTTCTTATGAGATCTCATGGTTTAAAAGTGTTTGACAGTCCCTCCCCCCACTGCCATGTAAGACATGCCTTGCTTCCCCTTCATCTTCTGCCATGATTGTAAGTTTCCTGAGGCCTCCCCAGCCATGTGGAATTGTGAATCAATTAAAATTCTTTTCTTTATAAATTACCCAGTCCAGGTAGTTCTTTATAGCAGTGTAAAAATGAACTAACACACCACTCCCTAAATCAGTTCAGTACTGAGTAAAGGCCTTCCCTTATGTCTGGATTTTCATGCTCCCAAGTGGGGGTGTATATCCTCTAGGCAGTCTCTCCTTCTCCCATACTCCTAGTTTTCACCTGGCTCACAATGTAGGTTGCAATCTGCCACTTCTTTGAAAGATTCTGTGAATTCTTTCAGTTTTCCTGTTAATTCCCTGCATTGCCTTTTTAGAAAAGTTCACACTATGTATCTCTAAATACTATTTTGTCTTTCCAAGAGGGAGAGGCATGCTAACTCTGCCTCTGATTCACGACCTTAGAAAAAAAAAATTTAAGTGAAGAATTTATAAAGTTTTAATATTAACTAGTTTTTTATTTTTTATTTTTTGAGACGGAGTCTCCCTCTGTTGCCCAGGCTGGAGTGCAGTGGCACAATCTCGGCTCACTGCAACCTCCCGCTCCCAGGTTCAAGCAATTCTCCTGTCTCAGCCTCCTGAGTAGCTGAGACTACAGGCACCTACCACCATGCCCAGCTAATTTTGTGTATTTTTATTAGAGACAGGGTTTCACCATGTTAGCCATGATGGTCTCAATCTCCTGACCTCGTGTCTCCCTGCCTTGACTCCCCAAAGTGCTAAGATTACAGATGTGAGCCACCGTGCCCAGCTAATAAACTGATATGCTCCAAATATACTTGAAAAAAATTTTTTTTTCCCCCAAGACAGACTTTCGCTCTTGTTGCCCAGCCTGGAGTGCAATGGCATAATTTCAGCTCACTGCAACCTCCACCTCCCAGGTTCAGGAGATTCTCCTGCCTCAGCCTCCCTTGTAACTGGGATGACAGGAGTGCACCACCATGCCTGGCTAATTTTTGCATTTTTAGTAGAGATGGGGTTTCACCATGTTTGTCAGGCTGGTCTCGAACTCCTGACCTTAGGTGATCCACCCGCCCCAGCCTCCCAAAGTCCTGGGATTACAGGCATGAGCCACCGTGCCTGGTCTGCTATTTAATAAATGTTTAGTAGAAATAACTGGTAATGCTATGTCATGGTTTGGCTGTATCCCACCCAAATCTCATCTTGTATTGTAGTTCCCATAATCCCCACGTATCACGAGAGGGACTGGTGGGAGGTAATGGAATCATGGGAGCAGTTTCCCACATGTTGTTCTGTGATAGTAAGTTCTTAGGAGATCTGATGGTTTCATAAGGGGCTTCCCCCTTTGCTCTACTCTCATTCTCTCTCCTGTCGCCCTGTGAAGAGGTGCCTTCCACCATACTGTAAGTTTCCTTAGGCCTCCCAAGCCATGTGGAACTGTGAGTCAATTAAACCTCTTTCCTTTATAAACTATCCAGTCTTGGGTATTTCTTTATAGCAGTGTGAGAAGGAACTAATACATGCCATCTGAGAGTGGATTTTGTTGGAAGATTTTTTAAACATTATTAATAATTTAATCTCCATATTTTTATAAATTTATTCTGATTTATTCCTTTTTCAATTAGTTTTGATAGTTTTGGCCTCTCTAGAAATGTGTGCATTTCAAATATGGTACCTAATAAATTGGAATACAGTTGTTCATAATATTTCGTTATAATTCTTTATTTGTGTAAGGTTGGTAGCAATATCCCCACTTTAATGTCTAATTTAAGCAATTTGAAATTTCTCTCATTTTTGCCTAGTGAATTTAACCAAAGGTGTGTCAATTTACTCGATCTTTTCAAAGAAACAACAACTTTGAATTATGTTGATTCTTCCCTACTTGGAGAATTTAATCCATTGACATTTAACATAACCACTGACAAGATGGGCTTTATCTCTGCCATTTATTATTTGATTTCTATATGTCTTATATTTTTTGTTCCTTAATACCTTTTTAAGTGCCTTATTTTGTATTAAACGGATATTTTCTGGTGTGTCATTTTAATTTCCTTGTCATTTCTTCAATTACATATTTTTAATTATTTTCTTAGTGGCTTCCCTGGGAATTATAATAATCATATAATTTCACATCAACCTAGTTTGGATTAATACCAATTTAATTTCAATAACATGTAAAACCTTTGTTTATAGCTTTGTCAACGACTATTTATGCTTTTTATGAAACGAGATACATCTTTATACATTGTGTATTTTATCAACAGAGATATTTAAGAATGTTTCATATGGTTGTCCTTTAAAATAGAAGAAAATGAAGTATAAACAAAAACTACATTTGTATTATTTTTCATAACTTTTATATTTACATTTACTGTATTTTTTCAAAAAAATATTTTATGAAGATTTGAACAACTGTCTTATTTCAGCCTGAAGGACTTTATCATTTCTCATAGCTCCTGTCATCTACTGACAAACGCCCTAACATCATGTTTATACAGTGTCTTAATTACTCCTTCATGGTTTCTGATGAAAAATAAGCTATTTATTTTATTGAAGATACCTTGTACATAATGATTCTTCTTGTTTTCAAAATTCTTTGTTTTTGATAGTTGGCAGTGGGATTAAGTTGCATCTAAATGTGTATCTGTTTTGGTTTATCCTTCTAGGAGTTTCTTATCTTCTTAAATGTGCAAGTAGAGGGTTTTCAGAAAATGTGAATATTTTCCCCATTACCTTTAAATATTTTTTGCCGTTTTATTTCTTCTGGTTTCCCATTATGCATATGTTGGTACACTTATGCTGTCCAACAGGATCCTTAGGCTCTGTTCATTTTTCTTCTTTTTTTTTCTGTTACAGAGTGTATAATCTGAATTGCTGTATTGAAATCCATTGAATATTTATTTTGCCTGTTTAAATCTGCTGTCTATTCTAGTGAACTTTTCAGTTCGGTTGTATTTTTCTACTCCAGAATTTGTATCTGGCTTTTTAAAAATAATTTATATATTAATCTTTTTCTCCATTTTGTGATGGATTGGTCTTACATTTTTTTCTTAATTCTGTAAATGTGGTTACCTTTGGCTCTTTGAACATATTTATAATAGATTGTTTAAATTTTTTCCTCAGTATGCTTAACATCTAGTCTTCTCCAGGCACAGTTTCTATTGACTGATTTTTATCTTGTGTGTGATCATATGCTTATTTCTTTATATACCTTGTAATACCTTGAATACTAGTCATTTTGGATATTATAATAAGACTAGCCTGCAAATCAGATTCTCCTTTCTTCCTAGAGTTTGCTTTTGCTTTCATTTGTTGTTTGTTACTAAAGTAACTTTTCTGAACTGAATCAATAAAGTCTGTAATCTTATTTAGCCATTGAAGTGTTTGATTAGTTAGCATTTTAGTCAGGAAATGAATGGAGAAAGATTTTCTTAAGTGACTGAAAGCAAAAACGCCCTCACTTTGTGGAGAAGTTTTGTGTGCAAGTTTGGTCATTTCTTTAACACTCAGCAGGGAAGTTTACAACTCTCCCTTAGCTGTAACTTCCTGCTTGTTCAGAGCTTCAACACCAGCCAGAAATTAAAGCTTAGAGACATGTCAGGTCTGTGCTGAGCAAGTGCACAGCCATGGGCATGCACTTTCACTTCTAGATTCCCAGGAACTTTTAAAATCCATTATGTACATCTCATTTGTAAGCATTTTCTTCCATGGTTTTTGGGTAGTTTCTTGTTTCTCCCAACTGTTACACATTGCCTCAGGCATCAGTGATCAAAATATTTGCCTCTAAATGTTTTAATACACAACCCCACATAATGATTTAGCACTGCATGAGTTCTGAGTGAGACCGAATAAGACAAGTATTTTCGGGTGTTCTTTCAGGGAGCTACCAGACAGAAGAAATAATGATCCTTTTTTGAGAATGAGATTTGTTTTTCTCCCTCCAGTACTGAGAATATACGCTACTATTTTCAATGCTACTGCTGAGCTGGAGAGTGTAGGAAAGGGCTAGAGGAAGTTAAAATTCTTCAAAGCTCACTGTTCTTACAGAGAGCCATTTTTCTGAAAAACAGGTACTTGCAAGTTTTTGTGTGGCTGAAAGCTTTGGGATAACTTTTCAAAAAGTTGATTCTCACATTGTCTAGTCTGTTTTCTTTATTGCTTTTAAGGACAAGTAGAATTTCAGATTTCCTTACTTTGCTATTTTCTCTGACATCTCCATATAACATTCTTAAAATACAATGCTATAGAAATGGAAAACTAATTAGAACTTGCCCGGTTTTAAGGTAGGTTGGGGAGAAGGATATTGTGTGGTTATAAAAGGTCAACATCAGGAATTCTTGTGGTCATAAAACTATTCTGTATTGTATGTGCAGGTGTCTCTGTTTTATTTTGCACAACTGTGTGTGAAAATACAATTAGTGTAATATTTCAAAAAGTTTAAGTGAAAAAGAAACGAATAAAAGGGATTGAGTTACAGATACAATAGAACAAAAAATAATTTTCTATGGAAATCAGATTCCATCTCTTTTGAGAATGGTTAAATAAGTGCATTGCTTGTATCTATGTGCCCAATACTTAGACAACTAAATATCAACATAATTACATCCAGTGGAAGTTCTTTGTAAGTGTCACGAATGGGAAACTTACAATATATTTATAATCTTTCTTAATGTGTATTTATTCATTTACTGGAATGAGTAAATAACAAAATAATAACAAAACTTTTAATATTGAGATATGTAGGAGGAAATGCAAGAAGGAAAAGAAAAAGAAAAATAATAGCTGATAACAGTTTTATGATGTAAATATAGTATCTTAAATTGGTCAACACAAAGAGCAAGTACTGAAATAATTTAGTGGTTTGCTTTGGTAATGTATTTTAAGTTCCTTAAAATACTGCTCATTTATTATTGACAACTTCCAGTCCAAATTATGTCTGTAGTATTAGGATTTGTTTTTATGTCTCAAGTGAAGAGTCCCACATACTCTGTAGACAATGTTCTTAGTCCTGTGGTTTCCACTTATAGCTTTACTATTATTTTATTGGATAATTTCTACTAGTCATTACCATCATTCTTGCAAATTTCTCTGGAAACTACGCTTTTATTAGTTTGAAAGTCTCCCATCCCTTACTGTGTGAAAATGATTCTTGCTGTGATTAAATGAGGAGCAAAAAGTCACTCGCAGCAGGTCTAGTGGCATTCACTCTTCTTTCATGCAGAGTAAATGGGACTGGTGGGCTTTCTACTGAAAATCATTTCTGGGATTTCTCAAAAAGAAGGCAAACTGTGTGAACCATATGTAGATGGGTTCTTATGGCTTCTCAGACAATCAGGGAAGGAAATTTTCTCACCTTCGCTTGACAAAGTTGAATACGTCCAGATTATTAGCATTAGTCACTTTTACAGATGTCCCAGTTTCCTCTGTGTGTACTCAAGCACAGATATTTCTTTTTGTATGTTTTTCCGGTTATGCCTTATGCTAAACCAAAGCAACTAGAAAATTGATAGGAAGATTACTTGCAACAGGAGGGAGCAACTAGAAATGGATAGTGGTTTAGTATAATGAGATTATCTCATCGGGTAGAAATTTATGTAGTATCTCTTTCTCTGCCTGTGTACTGCAATATATGGTTACATGTTTAGTAGCTGTATTTTAAAAATAAGAAGGAAATAGTGAAAGAGGAAAAAGTCAAAAACTGATCCACTCTTTGAGCAAAGTTTTTTTTTCAGAATTTTGTTAGTATTCATCATACACCAACTAGTTTACATATTTAGTTCTTTACAATGAAAATGATAAAAAATTATAAGCACACATTTTATGATTTTAAATTCAGATTATGAAAAATTCTATCTTATTTGTAAATAATATCTTTAACACCTGAGTGAGTTTACTTGCTCAGAAAGGAGTATGAGGTTTATTTCTACCTAAGGATTTGATACATTTCATTAGTACTAAAATGTTTTTATTAACTTCAGCACCTTCAAGCCTAGTTTGCCTGCCCATACTGGAAGTATAACCTCCTCTTTTCATTTGTTGTCAGATTGATGAAATAAAATTTTCAAGCATTTTTCCCCTTCTACCAATGATCTGAAATACTACATGGCTCTAAGATGAATGTACATTTGCACGTTTGACTGGAAGTTCTGCAACTATTGCCTATGCCAATGAGTTTAAGTACACTGTCAACACATTTGACCTCCCATTCTTATAATCTTGTCACTTGAACCTGCTGTTTTGCATCTTCTAGCACTCTTAATTTTGTTTTCCTATTTAGCAAGTCAAACATCTTCCCACTATAAATTTCAAAAAAGGTATCATATACTTGACATTCTAGCTTCTTAGAGTTTGGCTTCCTTAGCATTAAAAAAAATAGAGCTGCTAATGCATAAATTCCTTTAGAATAATCTTGATTTTTCCTAAAAAGTCACCACCTATAGTGGTGAGTTTTTCTATATCCAGTCTGCCCATAAGCAACACATGCAGCCTAGTGGTCTAGTGGTAAACCTTTTTTATTGGGTGGGTGTTTCTTCTTTTTTTTTTAATTTATTATACTTTAAGTTCTGGGATACATGTGCAGAACGTACAGGTTTGTTACATAGGTATACATGTACCATCGTGGTTTGCTGCACCCATCAACCCATCATCTAGGTTTTAAGCCCTGCATGCATTAGGTATTCATCCTAATGCTCTCCCTCTCCTTGCCCCCTACCCGCGACAGGCCCTGCTGTGTGATGCTCCCCTCCCTGTGTCCATGTGTTCTCATTGTTCAACTCCCACTTATGAGTGAGAACATGCAGTGTTTGGTTTTCTATTCCTGTGTTACTTTGCTGAGAATAATGGTTTCCAGCTTCATCCATCTCCTGGCAAAGGACAAGAACTCATTCTTTTCTTTATGGCTGCACAGTATTGCAGTACTCCATGGTGTATATGTGCCACATTTTCTTTATCCCGTCTACAATTGATGAGCATTTGGGTTGGTTCCAAGTCTTTGCTATTGTGAATAGTGCTGCAGTAAACATATGTGTGCATGTGTCTTTATAGTAGAATGATTTATAATCCTTTGGGTATATACTCAGTGATGGGATTGCTGAGTCAAATAGTATTTCTGGTTCCAGATCGTTGAGGAATCACCGCATTGTCTTCCACAATGTTGAACTAATTTACACACAAATACATATAACCATGTTCATTAATAGGATATTCTGTTGTTAGTGTCCATAATCCAAACTTCCTCTAAAGTCTCTGATTATATACATAATTTTATAATTTGGGTTTGTAGCATCAACATCCTGGGCTATTTTTTTTCTTTAAATTCTTTCTGCTTAAGTCACTTTTTTCTTATTTTCTTTTTAATTTTTCTACTTCTTTTACACAATTAGATTTTTTTTTTGACAGGGTCTTACTCCTGGTGTGCAGTGGCACAATCTTGGCTCACTGCACCCTCTACCTCCCAGGCTCAAGTGGTCCTCCCACCTTAGCCTCCCAAGTAGGGACTACAGGCATGCACCATCACGTTCGGCCAATTTTTTGTATTATTAGTAGAGATGGAGTTTCGCCATGTTGCCCAGGCTGGTCTGGAATTGCTGGGCTCAAGCTATCCACTCAACTCAGCCTCCCAAAGTGCTGTTGTTACAGGCGAGAGCCACCACGCCCCGCCTGCAATTAGATTTTCTACGTATCTTTTGTTGTGCAGAGAAAAACTGTTCAGGAAGTTGACTAGGTGTGCATGAGTAGAACCAATGATTTTTTTATCTCTCTTGGTGGAGAGTCATTGTTAATAGAAGCCACTACAGTCCATTAATTCTTTACAATCTTGTTTAACTTGCCTGAAGATGTTAGAGATGAGGGTGTTTCTATACTGGGTTAATTCTTTTCTGTCAGTTACAAGGTCAGGGTTAAGGGAAAGATGCTGATCAGGTCAATATCTTTGTATTTTGTAGCTCCATTTTCTATCCATTTAACAGTTACACCATCCTTATCTGTTTTTGAAGATTTTACCATTGTTTGATGCATTTGCCTATTGCTCCAATAGATCTGCACATAAATCCTAATCTGAATCTTGCCAATGTTGGCCACTCATAGTGAATTTTAAAGGATGAATATAAAGTCATACATATATATTCCTCATCTAAATTATGTACACTATGTTATGACATATTATGTTAAAATACATTCTATTGGCAGTTGAGAAAGGTTACAAAGTTTTGAGCACATTTTAGAAATATAACCAAGTTAAATACTTAAAAAATATATTTTTATAATGAAGGTATGGCATGATGTATCAATGAACCTATTGCTTTAGACATATTAATATTCATGTTTATCCATTCAATTTTTAACTACCTTTCCAAAACTGCCACATCAGCTGGTTGTTCTAAAGTTGTTTCTAAATACACACATTTGTCTTTTCTCAGTAAAAACTTAAAAACAAAAACCTAGAAAACTAGATTGAAATTAAATGTGTGAAACATATTTTTCAAAAGGTACAAGTCAGAAACTAAGATTTAAGAATTGTTAGATACATTAATTAGTAATATTTTTAATAATTAGAAAAAGAAAAATATTTGGTGTTTGTTTTTTACCTTTAATGATACTGTATAACTGGTGACCTTTCTGTTATAAAATAGTTATTTATGATCTATGTTAAGTGATGAAAATTGAAGATAAAGAGGTTTATATTGGTGAATCATTATTCTGTGATAGTTTGAACTATTTACTGACTAGCATTTCTTCCATCCTTTTTCTTGCCATTTTTCCTCTGCCTTGTTGGCTTTGTTCTTGGCCATGTTATTTTGCTGCATATAAACAGATGTTTTAAATGTAATTTTTGTGTGCTGTGGCCCTCTTGCTCTGACTCTTCATCATTAAAATAGTATGTCCTAGATAATGAATACATTCCTTCAGTGTAGATTCTGAAATGAGAAGACTTGTGGAGCCATGTTTAACCAAATCTAGCTGAGCCCAGAATATACAGGCCCCATAGAGTCTAGTGAATCCAGCATAAAACAGCAAAGCCAAGAGAGCCCAATAGAGCTACAGTGTACTTAAGACCATAAAGTAAAGTAAGACATAAATGTTTGTTTTTTGAAGCCTCTGAGAATACATGGCTGTTAGTTAAACCACAAAACCTTATGAAATCTTATCATTATACTTATCTAACACTGACTTGAAGAACTTTGAATTAAAATAGCCACTGTTGGCGTTTGTAGATTCAATTGAGTCAGATTGGTTAACTCTTTGGTGTAATCAATTGCTACATTACTAATCATCAAAACAGAAGGAAACCCATAATACATGTGCTCATAGTTTTGTTAGACCATGCTTACAGAACCCCTAGAGAATTAGGGAATCAGTGAGAGCAGAATAATACATACAATAATGACAGCAGTTTGGACCTTACTTGTAATCAACAAACTTGATTACAAACAAAATTTTAATAAAAAATAAGAAAAATAAAATCCTATAACAAAGCTTTTATTTGATCTTTACTGTAGGTTGTAGATTAGAACATTGTTATTAATATAGAAGACATATTCATCTTAAGCAGTTAGAGACCAAGTCGACTTCATTTATAAAGAATAATCTTATACTTATAGTCTGAAAGAGATGATGATCATCACTAGAATTTGAGACAGAATTTATCAAAATTGATTTCTCAAATAATCATAGTTTGTAAAATTGTTTATAATTACCATGAGGCATTCAATTTTTCCAAGATAGGGGCATTTTTATTTAAAAAATAGAATGATTATTACAGTTTATAATAGCAAAAACCGCAATTACTTTTACACCAACCTAATACTTCTTTTCTTATGTCTTTAATACATGCCATGTGGAATGTCCAGAGGTCATTGTAAATAAACAGCATAAAGAGTCCCAAACATAGGGGAAACAAACAATCACATGAGCAAATTACAACGATAACAAAAAGGTCAGTATTTGGAAAGGTTACTAAAGAGAAGCTTGATTGAAGATTTGGCATCTAACTGTGCCCAGAATCACAATGCTAATCTCTATCAGTGTGTAGCATTCAGGACTTCTAAAGGTAGAGATGAATACACTCTCAGCAAGCAGTAGAAGGCCTATTGGGTTACCTGAAACCCATCAGTGTCACATAACAATAACCTTTATTTTGGTATTCATCTTTAAATCTATCTCATACTGCTTCCCATTGTTGGCTTTGCATTTATTTATTTTTTAAGAAACCAAATCCAACTGAGATTGCAGCCAACACTGACTGTTACAGATAATTGTGCTTAAAAGCACAGCTATAGGTGGAGGTATTTCCAACTCTTATTATTGATGCTGGCCCACATAATGATAAAATGCTGTTTCAAAGGAATATTTAGAGTGTTATTTACACTGAATGAATCTGCTATAATTCTAGGACAAATAAGTGAAGAAATCTGAACTAAATCACAAAATCACAAAAACACCAAGTAACAAACTTATCATATGTTTCCAGGAATCATCTATTCATTCAATAATAATCAAGGATAGCCTACTGGGTGCTAGTCACTATTATATGTCAAAAGGATACAGTAGTCAGGAAGCATACAAGTTCATGCTTTCATGAGATATTCATCATTTTCTAGTTAGAGAGACAGACAAAAGAGGTAAACTAGTTTATACTTTATAGTTATATATTAAACAAATAATACAGAGTGATTTGGGAAGTGAGAATAATATATGAAGGCAAAATAAACAAGATTATGACATCCAGTTTCTAGTTTGGCATGTAAGGAGCTTGAAAGTCATTACTCCACCTTAGCAACAAGTATAAATCTAAACAAATTTCAAACCAAAAACTCTTTGTAGAGAATTACACCTGACCACAGCAGAGACCCTCAGACAGAAACCTTAAGTTAGAACCAGTAACAGAGTAAGAAAACTTAAACTGTAACTGACAAATAGCAGGAGGCTCATTGTGGACAAGTATGAGAGTTAAAAACTCCAGGGAATCCAGTATTAGAGGGCACGTCCATATTTTGTGAGTTTTGCTTTACCTGTTTTTTGCAGTACAGATATTAGAAAAGCTTCTTTGTGCCTCTGGAAGAGGGGAGGAAAAAGTAACCCTCTGAAATATCTCAAAGTCTTGTGTTCTTCTTAACAAGGCCTGCCCTTAAGAGAAACTATTTGACCACATCTTACCACCACATTGCTAAAGGCTCATTTACTATAGTTCATTTTATCATTTTATCCAGTATATTGTGTCAAGCTTTAAACTAAAAATTGCAAAACATACTAAGGAAACAGAGTTTCAAGAGACAGAGAAGGCATCAGAATCAGACACAGATATGAAAGGAATGTTGAGATTATCAGATAAGCAATTTAAAATAACTATAATGAATACAGCAAGGGCGGTAATGGAAAAATTAGACAAAATGGAAAAAATAGATGGGTAATGTAAGGAAAGAGAAGAAAATGTTAAGAAACAATAAAAATAAATGTTAACTCTGTAACCAAAATAAAAAGAATGCCTTGGATGAGCTCATTAGTAGACTATATACAGCTGAGGAAACAATGTCTGAACTTGAATACAGGTCAATAGAATCTTCCACAACTACAATATCAAAAAGAAAAAAGACTGAAAAAATAAAATGGAAAAATCCAAGAGGTATGAGACAAATAGAAATAGTAGAAGGAGAGAAAAATAGGCAGAGAAATATTTGAAGTAATAATGACTGTGTATGTCTTCAACTTAGTGTCTGACATGAAACCACAGATCTAGGAAGTCCAGAGAACATCAAGCAGAATACACTTAAAACAGACACATTCAAAACCCAAAGCCTACATCCAGGCATATTATATTAAAACTGTACAAAGTCAGATATAAAGGAAAAAACCTTGAAAGAAGCCAGAGGGTGAAAAACAGCTTACCTATACAAAAGCAAAGATAAGAATTACCTTTGACTTATCAGAGATCATGCAAGCAATAGAGTGGTGTGAATATTTTAAGTCTTGATTAGTGAGAGAGGGTGGGAGACAGAACTAGCCTTGAATTCTGTATCCTGCAAACTTATCCTTTAAAAGTGAAAGAGTGTACTTTCTCACATAGAAAAATATTGAAGACATTTCTTGCCGGTACACCTAGCTTGCAAAAAATGTTAAAATAAGTTCTTCAGAGAGAAGAAAAATGATAGAGATCAAAGAGTAGATCTACAAAAAGAAAGGAAGAGCACTAAAGACAGAATGACTGAAGATAAAATAAATCTTTGTTTTTTATTATTAATATGATAGATTACAGTTTGTTAAAACCAATAATGACTATATAGTTGATGAATATTGCTTATGTATTCGTGAAATAAATGACAATATTGGTACAGGGATAGAAGAGAGTAATTAAAAATACAGATGCTTCTTGACATATAATGGGGTTATGTCCCAATAAACCCATCATAAATTGAAAACATTGTAAGTCAAAAAATGCATTTAATACATTTAATCTAGTGAACACGGTAGCTTAGCCTAGCCTACTTTAAGTGTACTCAAAACAGTTCCATTAGCCTATAGTTTTGTAAAATCACCTAGCATAAAGCCTATTTTATTTAAAAAGTTGAGTATTTCATATAATTTATTAAATACATGAAAACAGAATGCTTATATGAAAACTTGATGCATGTGTTCTACTGAATGTATATCACATTCACACCATCAAAAGGTCAAAAAATTGTAAGTCAAACCATTGTAAGTCAGAGACCATTTGTGTTATGTTACTATAAAGTACTTACACTATTTTAAATAATGTTATTTTAAAGTAGACTTGAGTAGTTGTAAATGTATGTAGCAAACTCTTGGGCAACAACTAAAAAAACTAAAAAGAAAAAGAATTATAATTGATGTTCTATGAAGCAAAGCAAATAAAATCATACACACAAACTGCTTAATAAGAACTACAAAATACAGAAAAAGAGTGGAAAAATAGAGATAAAAGGGCAACAAATAGAAAATAGTAATAGTGTAGCTATTAATCCAAATATATCAATAATCACTTCATATGTCAGTGTTTTAAAAGCACCAATTAAAATATACATTGAAGGGAACAAAAAACATGACACAACTATATGTAGGCTACGTGAAACCCACTTTAAATATGAAGAAAGATTTAGATTATAAGTAGAGGGATGGAGACGGCTATACCATGCTAACACCAACCCAAAAGAAATTGGGATAGAAATAGTAACTTGGATACAGCAGACTTCAGAGCAAGAAAACTTATCAGGGATAAAGTGAAGCATTACTTAATAATGGGTGGATTCCTCAGGAAATCACAACAATCCTTAAAGTGTATGGACCTAACAACAGAGCATTAAAATACATGGGGCAAAAACAGATAGAACTACAAGGAGAAAAATATGCAATTAATATTATAATTGGAGACTTTAACACCCTTCTCTCTATCAGAAACAAACAGATTCATCAGGCAGAAACTCAATAATTACATAATTCAACCCTATAACACTATCAAACAACTAGGTATAATTGACATCTGTAGGCTATTTCATCCAACAATAGTAAAATACATATTCTTCTGAAGCTCACATGGAAAATTCACCAAGATAGAACACATTCTGGGTCATAAAACACACCTTGCCAAATTTAAAAGGATAGATATCATAATCTATTCTCTCTGACCACAATTACTTAAACTAGAATTCAATACCAAGAAGATAGCTATAAAACCCCAAATCACATGGAGATTAAAGAACATACTTCTAAATAACAAATGGGTTAAAGAGGAAATATTAGGAGGAATTTTAAAATATTTCAAAGTAAGTAAAAATGAATATACACAACTTATTAAAATTTATAGGATGCAGTAAAAGCAGTGGAGGGGAATTTATACTACTGAATATTAGAATAAAACAAATATCTAAAACCTACAATCTAAGCTTCCACTTTGTAAAACCAGAAAAAGTAGAGCCAATAATATTCAAAGTAAGAAGAAGAAAAAATGATAATGTTTAGAGCAGAAATCAATGAAATTGAAAGCAACCAGTCAATAGAGAAAATCTATAAAAACAAAAGCTGGTTGTTTAAAGAATAAAACTGATAAAATTATAGTCAAGCTAACTAACAAATAAAAGAGAGAAGACACGAATATCAGAAATAAAATGGAGACATCCTTAGAGATCCCATGGGCAATATAGAGAAAATAAAGGAATACTGCAAACAAATCTATACTGACAAATATGATAAACTAGATAAAATGAACCATTGAAAGACACAATCCATGGAATCTCACAAAAGAAGAAATAGACAATTAGAATAGGCTTATATCTATAAAAGAAATTGAATACATAATTAACAACCATCCAAAACAGAAAGCACCTGGCCCAGATGAGTTTGCTCCTGAATTCTACCAAACACTTAAGGAAAAAATTTTATCCATTACCTACAATCACTTGTAGAGGATAGAAAAAGACAGAATCCTTTCCAACTAATTTTATGAGGCCAGCATTTTCCTAACAACAAAACGAGACAAAGACAGTACAAGAAAATAAAACTGCAAACCAATATCTCTTATGTACATATATGCAAAATCATAAGTGGGATATTAGCAAATCGAATATAACAATTTATAAAAATTATTATACATCATGACCAAGTGAAATTTATTCCAGACAGCAAAGCTGTCTCAATTCTCAAAAATCAATTGATGCAATGTGTTATGGTCTGAATGTTTGTGTCTTTCCCAAAAATCTGTATTTTAAAATCTAAACTCCCAACATGATGGTGTATGAAGGTGAGTTTTTTGGGAAGATGATCAGGCCATGAGGGTAGAGAACTCATGAGTTATTAGTGTCTTTATGAAAGAACCTTCATAGAGCTCTACTCCTTCTATCATGTGAGGACACAGAAGTGAGCCATCTATAAACCAGAAAGGGGGCCCTCACCAGACACTGAATCTGTAAGCCCTTGATCTAAGACATCACACCTTTTATAACTGTGAAAAATAAATGTTTGTTGTTTATGTCTGTTTAGAGTATTTTCATTATAATGAAAATATAATGAAAAGCATTCTAATGAAAATGATCCATCACATCAACAGTCTAAAGAATAATCACATGATCTGATCAATAGATTCAAGAAAAAATTGACAAAATTCAGTGCCCATTCATAATAAAAACAGTCACCAAACTTGGAAGAGAGGAAATTTCCTCAACTGGACAAAGACCATGTACAAAAACCCTATAGCTAGCATCATACTTATTGGTGAATAGTGTGAGGTTTTCTCACTAAGATCAATAAAAGGCAAGGAGGTTCCCTCTCATCTCTCCTTTTCATCATCATACCAGAAGTCCTAGTTAATGCATTAAGACAAGAGAAGTAAATGAAAGGTATAGAGACTGGGAAAGAAAAAATAAAATTGCATTTCTTTGTTGATTATATGTGTGTATTAAAAAAACAAGTATCAATAACCTCATGTAACTAAAAAGCAAATATAGAAAGGCTTTAGGATACAAGTTATATATAAAATTCAATCACTTTCCTACACATAAGCAATGAATGAGTGGAACTGGAAATTAAAACACAATACCATTTATATTAGCACTAGAAATAATAAAACACTTAGATATAAATCTAACAAAATAAACAGAAGATGTATATGAGAAAAACTATAAAATAGTGAAATAAGAAACCAAATAACTAAATAAGTGCAGAGATGTTACATATTTCTGGGTAGGAAGAGACAATATCGTCAAGATGTTAGTTCTACCCAACTTGATCTATACATTCAATGAAATCCAAGTCAAATTCCTTACAAGTTAATATTTAGGATATTGGTAAACTGATACAAAATTTATATGGACAGTCAAAAGACCAGGAAAACCAAAACAAACACTGAAAGACAACAAATTTGGAAAATGACATTACCTGACTTCATGACTTATTATAAAGCTATAGTAATCAATACAGTGTGGTCTTGATGAAAGAATGAACAAATAAATTAAGGGAAAAAATAAAGCACAAAGAAAGAGATCCATACAAATATAGTCAGCTAAATTTTCAGAAAAAAATAAAAATAATACAATAGAAAAAAAGTATTTCAAACAAATGGTGGTTTAACTGAATATCTAATACAAAAAAAAATCTAGACACAGAACATACACCCTTTACAAAAATTATCCCAAATTTATCATATACCTAAATGTAAAAATGTAAAATTATAAATCTCCTAAAAGATAAAAGGTGACCTTGGTTTGGTGATCATTCTTCAGATATACCAAAGGCACAGTCCAAGAAATAAATATATGATAATCTGTACTTCATTAAAATTAAAAGCCTCTCTTTGCCAAAAGATACTGACAAGAGAATGAAAAGACAAGCTGCAGACTGAGAAAAAAATATTTGCAAAAAACATATCTGATAAAGGACTCTTAGCTAAAATGTATGCAAAATTCTTTAACTCAACAATAAGAAAATGAGCAACCCTATTTTAAAATGGACAAAAGATCTGAGCAGACCCTGCATAAAAGAAGATATATAGATAGCAAATAAGCATATGAAAAGATGCTCAACATCACATATCATTAAACAAACTTTAACAGCAATGTGATACCACTACACACCTATTAAAATAGAATCTCAAACACTGACAGTACCAAACGCTGGTGAGGATATGGACAATGGAAAGCCTCATTCATTGCTGATGGGATTGCAAAGCAGTACAGCCACGACAGAAGACAGTTTGGTGGTTTCTTAAAAACTAAACACACTCATTACATGATCCAGCAATCACGCTCCTTGGTATTTACCCAAAGGAAATGAAAACTTATGTCCATACAAAAACCTGCACACAGATATTTATAGCAGCTTCATAATTTCCCTAACTTGGAAGCAACCAAAGTGTTTTTCAGTATATGAATAGATAAATAAACACTGGTACATCCAGACAATTGAATATTGTTCAGTGCTAGTGAAAAACGAGCTATCAAGCCATGAAAAAACACGGAGGAAACTTTAAAAACACATTACCAAGTAAAAGAAGCCAATCTGGTAAAGGCTATACACTATATTGTTCCAAGTATTAAATTACAAAAAAGGCAAAAATTATAGCAACAGTAAAAGTATCAGTGGTTGTCAGGGTTTAGGGAGGAAGGAGAGACGAATAAGTGGAATACAAGGTTTCCAGGTCACTTTAAATGTTCTGTATGATACTATAGTGGTGGATCTGTGTCATTATACATTTGTCAAGAGCCACAGAATATAAAATGCCAAGAGTGAATCCTAATATAAAGTACGGATTTAGGATGGCAATATGTCAGTGAAAGTTCATTGAATGTAACAAATGTATTACCCTGGTATGGGAAGTTGATAGTGGAGAAGACTGTGGGCGTGTGGTGTCAGGAGTATATGGGATCTCTCCATACTTTCTGCTGTATTTTGCTCTCAACATAATCCTGCCCTAAAAATAAAATATGTATTTAAAAAATTAATAAGGAAGCATTTCAGGCAGAGAAAAAACATCAAGAAAAATATTCCCTGAGTTTGTACAGGTTTAATACGTTCAAGGAATATAAAGAAAGGCTATGAGGCTACCACTCAAGAATGTGGAGTCTATTCATGGGTCAAACAGTGCCATTTATAATACCAGTTGGTATTGCAAAGTAGACTCAAAACTCATAATTGATCTGAGTCTACAAACACGAATACAGCAATTGGAAAGTTCATTTAATTTGGTGTTGTCATTGTATTTTGAGTCCCTACTAAATATAAAAAACACTTTTCTGGGTCTAGGAATGAATTAAAAACATGAAGAAGATACTGTTCCTACTCTAATGGAGCTAAAAATCTAGTATGATATAGAAGATATAATTAAAACAAAGTAATACATAACAGCTCATAAAAGATAAAAATTGAATACTCTAAGGACTGAGTGGAATAACTTACATATTCATTTTTAATAAAAGTATTTCTTGGGGAGTTATTGTGTGCTACACATTTTTCTAGGCAATAAGGATGATCATTAAACAACATAAACAAAAATATCTGTCCTCCACAGAGAGTATATTTTCGTCAGCTGTGACAGACAGCATACAATAAATTTAATAAATAAATGCAGTATATAGAATGTTAGAAGTTTGTAAGTGTTATGGAAATAAATAGAGCAGTCCAGGAGATTAAAAGGTCTGATGGCAGGTGTGAGGTGGGAATGAGTCCAATATTAAATAGGGTGATTGGGGAAGAGTAACAACAAAGGGAATATATTAACACTTACTTGAAATAAGTGATAGATTTAGCTATTAAATTGTGTTGGAAGAATATGCAGGGAAAATGAAACAGCATCTGATTCAATAGGGAAATAATATCAGTGTCCCTGTTACTGTTAGAAACAAGACAGAAATGTCCTTTCTCTCTACCACTATTTGATATTATGTTGAAGGAATTAGTCAATACAATTAGACAAGGGAAGACAATTAAAAGCATACCAATTGGAAAGGAAAAGTTAGTCTAGCTTAATTTGTGAATAACATGGCTATACATCTAAACAACCTAAAAGAATTCACTGAAAAAGTGCTACATCAAACAAGATAATTTAATACATTCTCAGGTAATGCAATTAATGTATAAAATTAGTATCATTATGAATAAAAATCAAGACCAATTTTAAGAGATAAGAGGAGATAAGGAGGAGAATATTTCATTTACAAAATAAATTTAAAATTTGGCTTTAGTGAGTAATTCCAGAACTGGGGAAATAAATATACAAGATTATCTTAGGGTATTTTATAGTGCCAGAAGGTAAAAGTAATGCTCAAAAAGCCAAACTAAACAAGAAACCTACAATGATTTGAATGTGTCACAAGCCAACTGAAAAGAGCGTCCATTGACCAAAAGCTGGAAGAGATTGAACATCTTAAGTAATATTGGATAATAATAAAAATATAGAATAAATATTCCTGCATCTGTACTGGTATAAATATATAATTAAATAGATTCATGAGAAAGAACAAATCTCCGATGCAGAATTTCAAATAAATTATGGAGATTACAGCCCCCAAAGGAGGTGAAGCATAAATCTCCACTGCTTAAGTGTGGGATGCATGTATTGGCTTTCTTTCAAAGAGTACACTACAGATAGTTAAAAAAGAGACCTTTACAGTAAAGAAACCTGATGAACACTGCCACAGCCATGTGATCAAGCTTATTATCACTAGTGATAAGTCAGTCATATTGACAGCATAATATGATGTGATGAAAATCACATTTTGCCTCTATGGTTTCTCTATAAACACACATAATCCCAGTCTAATAATGAGAAAAACATCAAACACATCTCAATTGGGTGATATTTTAAATATACTTGAAGAGTACACCTAAATTTGTCAAGGTCATTAAAAAAAACAAGGAAAATCTAAGACACTGTAACAGCGAAGACAAGTTTAAAAAGACACAATGACTAAATATAATGTGGTACTGTGGATGGGATACTACAACAGAAGAATGATAATAGGGTGAAAAAACTAATGTAATTTAAATAAGCGATGGAGTTTAGTTAATAATAATGTGTTATATTTAATTATTAATTAGAGCAAATATATAAAACTAACATAAGAGATAGGTTAAACTGGGTGTGGGGGATATGTAACTTTTTACTACCTTCACATTTTTTTTCAGTAAATCTAGAACTAATCTAAAAAATGTTTTTTAAATATTGGACATGAGCTTAACAAGAACTGTATAAAGCTTATATGAGGGAGATATAAAACACTCTGCAAACATGCCAAAGTGAACATAAAAGCAGGAAAAAAATAGTATAAAGTTTTAGAAAAGAAGACTTAATTTCATAAATATTCTTTTCACCTGTAGGTTAATTTATAAATTTTAGTAATTCTAACAAAATTATCATCTGGCTCTTGTTCCTCTAGTAGAACTAGAAGAGTTTATAATATACACACTTGGAAGAACAAACTTACCAAAATCGGGAAAAAATGAATTATAAGAACAACTGGAGTAACCATACCTGATATTAAAAGAGCCTGTAAAGGCAATATACTTAAAATATTTTAGATTGTTATTAATAAACAGAATGATGTAACAGAAGGAAAATTTAAGAAATCCCCTCCCAACTCCCACCCTTCCTAGTCTGTAATTTCTATTATTTCACACTCTATGTCTATATGTACACATAGTTTTTCTCCTACTTATAAGTGAAAATATACAGTACTTGTCTTTCTGTGTGTGACTTGTTGCACTTAAATTAATGGCTTTCAGTTCCATCCATGTTACTGCAAAAGACATGACTGCATTCTTTTTTATGGCTAAGTAATATTCTGTTATGCATACACACCACATTTTCTCTATCCAGTCTTTCATTGATGGACACTTAGGTTGATTCCATATCTCTACTATTGTGAATAGTGAAAAACACACAGGTGTAGGTATCTTGTTGATAAATGATTTCTTTTCCTTTGAGTAGATACCCAGTTGTTGGATTGATGGATCAAATGGTAGTTCTATTTTTAGTTCTCTGAGAATCTCCATATTTCTTACAGATTTGGAGGCTGTGATGTCTAAGATCAAGGTGCTGGTAGGTTTCATCTCTTGTGAGGGCTGTTCTCTGCTTCCAAGTTGATGCCTTGTTGATGCATCCTGTGAAAGGGGACTAGTGCTGTACTCCCACAGGATAGGAATAATGGAAGAGCAAGAGGGGAGAATGCTGTGTCTTCACATGCCAGAAGAATGAAAGAGCAAATGGGAAAGCCTAAGCTATTTCCCTCCAGCCCTTTTATAAGGATTAATATCCATTCGTAAGTGGGGAGCCCTCATGACTTAATCACTTCCCTAAAGGCCCCTTATTTGAATACCACCACAATAGGGATTATTTTAACCCCTGAATTTTGGAGGATATTAAGACCATAGCAGGTTATTTTTTTTAATGGTCATAAACTTAACAAGAAATATGTAAAGATCCTACTCCTTCCCTTCCCTTCCCACAGCTCAGCTTAAAGTAAGTTCTGCTTTGGGTGGGTGTGGCTAAAATAGAGTTCTCTCACTCTTCAACCTTCAATTAAGGGTTACTGTATCTCTCTGTAATTAGCAATAAAGCCAGCATTTCTCATCCCCTGTGCCTCCAAACTGAAGAGGTAAAATGTGGCTGATTAGTGTGGCTGAAATATTTGGGACTTCTTTACTCCATTGAGCCTCTATCTATAAGACAGAGGCTCTATGCCAGATGCAGCAGGCTGAAAATACTAGGACCTGATTGCCCTCATTTCAGCTTGCTTATAGGAAAAAAGTTTTATGCTGGGAGAGGCAAGCTGAAAAGGCCACAGGCCACCACTACACCCGATTCCCACAGCAGTGTCTCTGATATTATACATAAGTGCAAAGGCATTCCACAAGAAAAAAAAGTGAACTAAAGCACTTCCTAAAAGAACTTGATTTTATGTGAAACAGAGGACTGGGAAGTTTGAACCTAACTTTGAGGTATCCTAACAGTTATTTTAAGAGCGCCCTCAAAATAACACCTCCTCTTAAATAACAGAAGCAAGCTAAACGATAGCCCAACTTGTTGACCACAGAGCCCTCCTAGAGTTATGACAAACTCGAAGACTGGCATCAAGATCTATCTTGTCCAAATTCAACTGAGAAAAAAGGTTGTTGAGCAAGTTAAACCCCAGGTCACTGTTGATCATCAGCTTGTAATTAGTGGAGCCTAAAGGCTGCCAACTAATTGTCAACTAAAAAAGATCACTTAGCAGAGTATTAGAAAGAGAGGCAGACAAAGAGAGCCCTACTAAATCCATTGTGCATTTCAGTGTGATTATACACAGGATCCCCATACTCTGGGAAAAATGAACATCATTAAAAGCAAACATGCCTGAATTGATCCTAATAAGGTGGCTCTTAGTAAATATAACAAACTTTATAATTGTGCACTTGCTCTACTTTCTATTCATTGATATAAAATTATCAAAATAATAATTGTTACAACGTATAGTCAGCTTTGTAACATATTGATATAAAAATTATAGCACAAAAAATGAAGAAATGGAATAGAGCAAAATAGGAGTGACATTTACATATCTGGCTGAAATCAAGTTAGTATAAATCTAAGGTAGATTGCAAGAATTTAAGATGTATATGGTAAGGCCTCAAATGACCACTAAGAAAATAATTCAAAACTATAGTGCATTGTTTACTAAAGAAATCAAAATCTTATAGTAGGAAATATCCACTTAATGTGAAAGAAAACAGTAAACAAATAGTAGAGAAATTAAATAAACATCTTCAGACAGCAAACTGACAGATATAAGTTCAACTTCCTCAGTAATAACAATAAATGTAAATGAATTAAACAATTAAATAAAACATGGCGATTGTCAAACTAGATTTTTAAAAACAGTTTAAACTATAGCATATCTATAGAAGACATGTCTTAGATTCAAATCTAAAAATACATTGAAAGAAAAAAGATGTAAAAAGGTATGTCCTGCAGCCAGAAAACATAGAAAGCTGTACTGCCTAAATGAATACGACACAATAGATGTGAGAAGAAGAAAAGTTATTAGAGATAAAGAAAAAATTTATACTGATAAATGTATCAATACATCAGGAAGTTAAAACAATTATAACATATATACACTTAACAGCAGAGCCCCAAAATACATGAAGCAAAATTTAACAGTAATGTGGGGAAAAATACATGATTTAACAATTCAATTTCAATATTTCAAATTCAATAATGTGTAAAATAATCACGCAGACTAGCAAAAAAATAGACAGCTATAAACCAACTAGACTTAACACACACATATATAGAACACTTATCCAACGACTGAACACACATTCTTCTCAAGTGCACACAGACATTCTCCAGGATAGATAAGATGCTAAGATCATAAAACCAGCCTCATTAAATTTAAAAATTATTTTCTAACATGAAGACAGGAGCATATTCCTCTTCTATAACTCAGGTTAAAAGTAGTTTTAGTGCCCTAAAAAACAATATTCCCATAACTTTATATTTTTGTGTTTTTCATTTGTTACTTTGAACAATTCAGTTTGCAGAAAGTTTGTTTTAGAAAATGTAGCTGTAGAAACAAAAAGTGTAGCTTGTTTAAAAGATAGGTGATAGGCCAGGCATGGTGGCTCACGCCTGTAATCCCAGCTCTTTGGGAGGCTGAGGGGGGTGGATTACGAGGTCAAGAGTTTGAGACCAGCCTGGCCAATATGGTGAAACCCCATCTCTACTAAAAATACAAAAATTAGCCGGGAGTGGTGGTGCGTGCCTGTAGTTCCAGCTACTTGGGAGGCTGAGGCAGGAGAATCACTTGAACCAGGGAGGTATAGGTTGCAGTGAGTCGAGATTGCAACACTATACTCCAGCCTGGGCGACAAAGCAAGACTCCATCTAAATATATATATATATATATATCTATTTACTCCATCTAAATATTTACTCCATCTATATATATATATATATATGTGATGGACACAAATAATTTTGATAGCCTGTAAGGCACCAATATCAACAAAAAAAGTAAAAATTTTATTTACTTAAAAATGCACTCAATGGGACATTCTTTGATTTCTTAGCCCAAACTATGAATAAAATCTTATGTATATTTATTTATGTAGAGACTAGTTTCACTGTTTATTTGCAAACAATAATGGAGAGATGTGTTCATCTTATTAGTATTCTTTATTTTTAAAAGTCAATATTCAACTATCAATAAAGAAATTCGAAATACTCTTTGAAGTGATTTGCTTATGTTCTCTGTATTACAATAAAGAAATGTCAGAATTGCTCTTCTCGATGGTAATTTGCATGCTTTGTAGATTCTATGTAGCTAAGGTGATGGATAAATAGTGGTGAACGTTATACATGTACTAAGCCCAAGGGAGAGAATCTAATGACATTGGTGAATTGTTTAATGGCCTTTTATCTTTTGGAACTACATACATTTGCCAATTACAATAGATTCTTTTTAGCTAAAGATACTTTAGTATTACTAAATAATTGTGGAACGTTTATGAACTAATAGTAATCAACATATATTTTGAATATTGGCAAGAAGGGAGCTCTCCAAACCAACTTATGTCTTTGACAAAGACCACTAAAATATTTTTGGTCATTTCAAGGTTAAAACTCCAATATCTATGTTCATATCAGACCTGTTTACTGTATTTAAGCATTTAAATTGTACTGAATAATATTCCATTGAGTATATATGCCACATTTTCTTTATCCACTTGTCCATCCATGAAAACTTAGATTGATTCTACCTCTTGGCTATTGTGAATAGTGCTGCAGTGAACATGGGAGTGCATCTATCTCTTCAATATACTGATTTAATTAGTTGAATGTATAAAATATTTGACATACATACACAATTGAATACTATCTTACCTTAAGAATAAAGGGAATTCTATCATTTGCAACAACACAGATGAACCCAGAAGACATAATGCCAAGTGAGATAAGCCTGTCACAGAAAGACAAATACTGCCTGAGAGCTTCCTTTTTTTCGTTTGAGATGGAGTCTAGCTCTGTCGCCCAGACTGGAGTACAGTGGTGCAATCTCGGCTCACTGCAATTTCCACCTCCTAGGTTCAAGTGATTCTCCTGCCTCAGCCTCCCAAGTAGCTGGGATTACAGGCGCCAACCATCATGCCCAGCTAATTTTTGTATTTTTAGTAGAGACGGGGTTTCACCATGTTGGCCAGGCTGGCCTCGAACTCCTGACTTCAGGTGATCCACCTGCCTCAGCCTCCCAAAATGCTGGGATTACAGGCATGAGCCACCGTGCCCAGCCTGCCAGAGCTCCTAAATGTGGACTCTGTAAATGTCCAACTCATATTCTAGAAACAGAGAGTAAAATAATATCTATCCTGGAGAATGTCTATGTGCACTTGAGAAGAATGTGTGTTCAATTGTTGGGTAACTGTTCTGTATATATGTGTGTTAAGTTAAGTCTAGTTGGGTTACAGTTATCTTTTTTTTTTTTTTTTTCGCTAGTCCAGTTACCCGGGGATAAAAGATAAAAGTGGGGTATTAGGGAAATGTTACTCTACAAAATATAACTAAATAAATAAATAGGGGATAATGTTGGGTGCCTGTAATCCCAGCTACTTGGGAGGCTGAGGGAGGAGGATCACTTGAGCCTAGGAGTTTGAAGTCACAGCCAGCCCTAATCATGCCACTGCACTCCAGACTGGGTGACAAGGTGAGACTCTCTCTTTAAAAATAAATAAATCAATAGTAAGTTAAAAAATTAAAAACATAAAAATGTACTGCTTTGGATGACAAAATATAGAATTATTTTAGCAACTCATGGGAACTTTATATTTTTGAAAAGAAAATTCATGTAGCATAATTACTCAGTAATATAAACAACAAAAGCAGTGATTTAGACTTCCTCTTACCTGTAAGTTTTTAGTGATTGAGCAATACATAAAGAAAGAACAAGCTACACAGAAGTCCCACCTTATCCATGGTTTCGCTTACCATGCTTTCAGTTACCTGCAGTAAACCATTGCCTGAAAACAGTAAGCAGAATATAAGAAGATATTTTGAGAGAGAGACAGTGAGAGACACCACATTCACATAACTTTTCACAGTATTTTTATAATTGTTCTAATTTATTAGTTGTTGTTTATATTTTACCGTGCCTGATTTGTAAATCAAACCTTATCATAGGTATATATGTATTAGGAAAAACAGAGTATATATAGGGTTCTCTATTATCTGCAGTTTTCGTCACCTACTCTTGGTCTTGAAATTTATCCTCTATGGATAAGGGGGGATTACTGTTATTGTACTGTTTCTTTTTGTGTGTGTGTTTTTCACATCTAGGATTCCAGTATGGAGACTGCAAAGATGATAAATTTAGAAAACTGTCACAAGTGGCATATGGATAAACAGACACAGTATTTATTTAAGTAGCATGTGTATAAAGAATATGTTTGCCAAGTCATTGACCTTGAGGAGGAAGTAAAAATAATAATATTTGAATAGCATAGAGAATGCAACATAGAGTGAAAGTTTATTCTCTATTCCATATCATTCTAGATGAGATTTAGGTCTATACCAAACATTCAATATTCAAATTTATTTAACAGTTAAAATAATCATTGTATATCTCTTTAAAAGTACCTTTTTTAGCAGCATGCAAATCACCATTACATTATTTTATACAGTCTGCCAAACAAAATCTGACATTTGTGTCTCTTTTCTGAATTTTCTCAGTCTTTGGAATCAAAATAGGGAAGTTTAAAATTGCTTTCTAAGCTACCTTCTTTTCTGAAGGCCTTTCTAACAAAGAAACCAATAGTTTATGAAGGCAGTGGATTAAGATGAGTGCCTGTTGTCCTTATTTGCTAAAGTTTTCTTTCTCTTCTGATGGCCTGGAGGCTAAAGACATCAATAAGGAGAAAAATTAAATAGATTTTCTCATTTAATTTTGATTATAACTGTGAAAAATATATTACTTTATTCATTTCTGATTTCTGTTGAACAGTAAATTATTCTAACAATATTTACAATTCTGTTTTTTATTTAAGAATGATTAGAAATGAGTGGCTATTAAAGAACTTTTTACAGGTGACAAAAAGTGGGACTTAAAACAATTTATTTTGTTTATTGTTCTCTGTAATTATCTTAAGAACATCTCACTTAAACATCTCTACACTATAATAATTTTATATATATACAGCTATTTGTATACATAAGAATATGGATATATATATATATACATATATATATAAAATATCAAATGTCTAAAAATACAAGGGGTGCTGACCTCAATGTATATTGTCTGATTGTGACTCCTATAATAAAAATACACCAAGTGATATGCAATCCATTTTATACCACTGTTGAACTTAATATCAACTAATAACCTTCTGTGGTAAAGATGGTTATCTGTCCATTTAAATCAAATGTTTTATCTTTACTATTATTTGTATCTAGGTAGTAGTTACCTCATCAGCGACTTTCATGACAAGACTAGTTCTCCCCAAAGGCATGTGAGTAGAAGTAACCTGTGTCGCTTCAAGGCCGAGGCTTTTAAGGAGCCAGTGTGCTTTCTTCGTGTTCTTTTCCCTTTCTGATCACCTGAATGGCAATCTCTAGAAACATTTAAAATCAAGTTTTAGGATGGCAGAACTACTAACCTGAAACTTCCCTGGACATTAGATGAGCAAGAAATAAACTTGACTATTTTATTGAGTCATTTTATATTTTAAATTGTTACCACATTCTAGCTCACTCTAATTAATATAGACCTCCCAAACTTTTTGTTTCCGGTAACCAAGATTGAGCTATTGAGCACCATTCTTTCATCACCAACCATCTCTTAATAACAAATACTGGTTTTAGATTCATACATTTTATAATTGCTAACCTCAATATGTACTCAGTATAATGTGGTAGAAATTGTTTATTTCTGAGGGTCAGGAGACTTCAGTTGGAACCCCACTTTGCTACTTTCTAGTAGTGTTACTTGGTGTAGTTCATAACCTGTAGGCCTCGACTTCCTCACCTGAAAACTGATAATACATACTTCACAGTTGCGTGTGTGTGTTGTGTAAAATAACTAAATAATATTTATGATGCCTACAAGCGTGGACTTGGCATTCACATGATTTGAATAACAGGAAGGTGGCAGTAGAAATAAGCAGGTATTATCCGAGGATTTAGACAGAGAACATGAAATACAGAGAATTTAATTCAGTAGCATTGGTGAGATTAAGGAGAGACCGTCACTTTTACTTTACTTATGGATTTTGCTAGCCCTTTTCCAATGAACATGAATAATAATTGGGATAAAAATGTTTAACAAAAGCACTCTTTGGGGAACCAACACATTGAACTACTCAGCAGGTAATAACACTTGGGCAGCTTAGAGGGCTATTTAAAAGAGAAAAATAACAATAGCATTTGGTAATGAAGAGCTGGCATAGGGTAGCAGTTGAATAAAGGCTCTGAAACCAGATTGCTTACATATATAATTCTGTTTCACCATTTACTATCTGTGTAACTTTGGGTAAGTTATTTAATACTCTAGGTCTCAGTTTCATAATCTGTAAAAAAGTAGACGATAATAACCCTTACTCGTTGGGCTGTTGTGAAGGTTAAGGGAGATGACCCACATAAAGCTCTAGGAATCATGTTTGGCACATAGTAAACTTTCAAATGTTAGTTATTTTAATAAATGAGAAATATGTGATACATATGAGGAAATATGGATGTCGAATGCTGAAAGAATCAGGAAAGAATCTTTTGATTGAGCCAGTACCTCACTATCTAATCTCTCAATCAGGTGGCTGAAAAATACCCAATAATCTTTAATAATACCATTTTCATCACAACCTAAGCCTTCATGTCCAAGTTCATTCATCCAGGCGTAGTTACCTAACTACAGGGAAGCTTTTAGCTTTTACTTTGCAAGTGCAGATAGATAAAATTAAACAGAATTATGCTGAACTGTGGTTGAAATATCATTCTTTGCCTACTTCCCAATGGACAGAATGATCAAATGTTCAGAAGATGAGAAAAGCACTAGCATAATTACTTTTTATTTAACAAGACTTCTGCTTCCTTTAAATATCCTTCTCCCTTTATGATAAAACTAAGTTATAGCTTATTCGTTTTCTGATTAAGCAAGCATTTCCATGGCAACTAAAGATGATTTTTCTACCAGGGCAGACGATTTAAAAAGTAAAAAATATAATGGGTTATTTATAATTGTTGGAACAATATCTACATTCCCTATTTGATTCCAGCCAGTCACTGGGACACTCTGAAATATAACTCATACATTAACATATGTAAATAATTGTTCTAAATTACCGCCCTCTCCTTATGAGCAGGTAGCCATAGGTAATCTGTGAATATGAGAGTGGTTAAGTTGTTTTTCAAATATATGAGACTTATATTTTTAAAATATTTTAAATAAAAGTATCTGTGCAGTATAAAATATCAGACACAACTCTCGGATTTAATTTTAACCTAAAATTTATCTTGCAGATAAAATATAAAACTATAGAGTCACAATGCCAAGTAATTTATAATATGAGAAAAATGTCTGTTGCCACACTCAAGAAACTACTGTTTTCTTAAAAAGTCCATTTTCCACACAGTAACTGTAGCACACATGTTAAACTTAGTATTACCTGTCCTGATATTAGTTTAACCAGCAATTTTTTCATATGGACAGTTGATTATTTCCATTTGCTTATTCCATTTATAAGATTATTCTCAGAAAGAAGGCCTATATAGACAATGTTATTTCCCCAAAACATTGTTTATAAACTCACTAATGAATAATCATGTACGTCCTGTACTCAAATTTGTATTTGAAAATACATTCATTTCATTAAAATTATTTGTAATTATTAGAACAATGTGTGTCTTTTACTTTAAGACAAAATAAATGACACATGGAAAAAAAAACTTTGCTTCAAAAACCATTAGGACGATTATTTAAAGTAACTTTTAACCATGTTCAGATTTTCTTCCCACCACTTTGATAAGGATGAAAATAATGAATTCTTCAAAATTACTAGTGATTAGCTAGCGCTTTCCTTCCAATGTAATTTTCACTCATTTAATTTACCCTCCAGAGAGTTGTGTGCTTTACTTTATGGAATAAAATTACTATCTTCATTTTAGAAATGAGAAAATTCAGGTGCATTTAGGCATTGAAATGTTTGTCAAATGATTGCAACCTGCTAAGGATTGACTTGTTTTCAACCAAAATTAATATACTGAAGCCCTAAGGCCCAAAGTAATTGTATTTGGAGATGGGGCTTTTTGGAGATAATTCGGTTCAGATGAGGTCATGAGGGTGGAGCTTTTGTGGTAGGATTAATAACTAATATGGTTTTGCTATGTCCCCAACCAAAATCATAACAATCCTCAGGTGTCAAGGGTGGGGCCAGGTGGAGATAATTGAATCATGGGGGCGGTTTCCCCCATACTGTTCCCATGGTAGTGAATATGTCTGACAAGATCTGATGGTTTTATAAATGGGAGTTCGCGTACACAAGTCCTCTTGCCTGCCACCATGTACGATGTGATTTGTTCCTCATTCACCTTCCACCATGATTGTGAGGCCTCCCCAGCCATGTGGAACAGTGAGTCAATTAAACCTCTTTCCTTTATAAATTACCCAGTTTGGGGTATGTCTCTATTAGCAGCATGAGAACAGACTAATACAATAACCTTATATGAAGAAACACTAGAGCATACTCTCACATTCTCTCTCTCTCTCTCTCTCTCTCTCTCTCTGCCTCTCTCTCTTTCTCTCTCATGCTCACTTGCCTGCTCTTCATCATGTGAGAACATAGCAAGAAGGTGTCCATCTGTAAGCCAAGAAGAGGGCCCTCACTAGGGAATAGAATCAGCGGAAAACTTGATTGTGGATATCCCAGACTCTATAACTGTGAGAAATAAATTCCTCTTGTTAAAACCACCCAGTTTATGGTATTTTTTTAACTTCTAATTTTAGTGGGTAAATAGTAGGTATATATATTTATGGGGTACATGATATATCTTGATACAGGCATATGATGCATAATAATTACATCAGGGTAAATAGGGTATCTATCATCTCAAGCAATTATTCTTTCTTTGTGTTGCAAACAATCCAATTACACTCTGTTATTTTTTAATGTGCAATAAAATATTGTTGACTATAATCACCCTATTATGTGGTCAAATACTAGATATTATTCATTTTTATCTAACTATATTTTTGTACCATTTAACCTTCCCCACTTTCCATTTTGTTATGGCAGTCCCAGCTTACTAATACACAATCCTTTCCATTTTAATGGTAAACAAATGAGACTTCTGCAAGGAGACACAAAGAATATTATCAAACAAATTTAGCTGGCAAAGTGTTTTGGGCTTCATTTCTTTGTTTACAGTAGGAATATTTGAGATACATTAAATATTATCCTTGCTTCTACATTTTTTTAATCCCAGTTTTACTTAAAGATAGATCATATGGGCTTTTTTTCTAGATGCTAATTTTACTTAATGATTATTGGTATGACATTTTAAAAGTCCATATATGACTTGCGGCAAATTATCTGAAAAGATTACCAAACTTTCATATTCATATATCTCAATAGAATCTTACTGAATCACAATTTCTGTGGTAGATTTTTGGGATCTACACTCTACAATTGTAAGCATTTCCATTTTATTCAAGGCACCCTAAAATTGATAGTCAGCAATTTGGAGAGCTAAATCATATAAACAGAAAATTAGAACAATTAGAAAACAAAATATCTTAGCAATCAGTCTTCACTGGAGGTCTGTTTTAACTCAGAGAAAAACTAAAGGATATGCTAATTCATAAATCACTGTGGTTGATTAAAGACCCTGATGACTATGGCCTAATGCCAGTATTCCTATATATTTAATATCTTCTTTTAAATTTTAATAGTTTCATGGATAAATTCATAAGCACCCAAACAAGACAATCTTTACCTACAACTAAGCCTTTGTTCATAATGTTCCACTTTTCATCCATTTACTAATTATTAACAACTTATTTAGTTTGTGACTGTTTTAGGCAGTAGGGATAAAACAGTTTTAAGCAATATGGATAAAACCATTAATTACAGAGCCAAGGGCCCGAACTTATGCAACTTATACTTTATTGGGAGGGAAACAGAAACTCAAGATATAATCAAATAATCAATTAAATATATGATAAAAACTATGATGAAAATAAAAGAGAGTACATTATAGAAAGTGACTAAATGGATGGATGCTGGGGGGTGCATTAGCTGTGATCAATGGGAAAGTTCTCCCTGTTGCAGTGAGAGTGTTTTACTTGGAGATATAAAGAATAAAAGGTCTAGGGAAAAAAGCCTTCTAGGAAGAGGTAATAGTTAGTGCAAAGGTCCTGAGATAGAACAAGCTTGGGGTGTTTCAGATCAGAAAGAAATCCTGTCAATCCCATTACTGGGTATGTACTCAAAGGAAAATAAATCATTCTACCAAAAAGACACATGCATTCATATGCTCATTGCAGTAAGTATAGTTCAACATACATTAATCAATAAATATGATAAACCACGTTAACAGAATGAAGAAAATAAATCATATGACCATCTCAACAGACGCAAAAAAAGCATTTGACAAAACACAGCATCCTTTTATAATACAAACTCTCAACAAATTAGGTATAGAAGGAATGTACCTCAACACAATAAGGGACACATATGACAATTCTACATACATCTTCAAACTCAACAGTGAAAAGTTAGAAGCTTTTTCTCTATGATCTGAAACTAGATATAAATGCCAGGACTTATAAGGAACATGATTAGAAAGTGAGAGACACAATAACGACTCCACTGAACTAGAAGTTAACACTGCCATCCAGCCACTTCAGACTTCTCATGCCTCTGAATTAACAGGCAAATAAGGGTATTATTGTACCAGCTGGAGTGACTAATCCTGACAATCAAGGGGAACTGGACTGGAACAAGTGATACGGAAGAGTATGTCTGGAATATAGGAGATCCTTTAGGGTGTCTCTCATTATTAACATGCCTGGTGATTAATGTCAATGGAAAACAAGAACAACACAATCTAAGCATAGTTTCTAATGGCCAAAATTCATTAGTAATGAAAGCCTGATCATTTGAACAGATAAAGATCCACAACCAGAGGAAGTGTCTACTGACCGCAAAGGAAATAAGGATTGGATAGTGGATGAAAGTAGTTATAAATGGCAGCTACGGCCACATGACCAGTTATTGAAATAAGGACTATAATTTTCAGGAGCATGAATACTGTATTTCCTTTTTATTTTGTTATGAATGTTTGTTTACACACACACACACTGAATATTTTTAAAAACATTTTTTCTTCTCTCTTATTTCCTTATTATGTGACATAAAATATATTGACATTTTATTATATAAGTATTGTTAAATTTGCATCATAGTGTTAAATTACAGGATTCAAATTATTGGATCAAAAAAGAGAGTGAACATCACTCAAGTATTTCACATCATCTTTTGGGGAAGAGGTTAGTGCCTTTTTAGTTGTACACAGCTTAGTTACGTCATGTTAGATGAAATTGTGGCTTAATTATTGTTTTTATTTGGAGATTAAGTATGGTTTAAGGACATGCATTACGGGGGCCAAGGTGACAAGGATTGGCCTTGTGATGGTCAATTTTATATGTCAACTTGACAAGGTAATGTAATGGGGTACCCAGATATGTGGTTAAACATTATTCTGGGTGTGTCTGTTAAGATGTTTCTGGAGCTGGGCACGGTGGCTCACGCCTGTAATCCCAGCACTTTGGGAGGCCGAGGCAGGTGGATTACCTGAGGTCAGGAGTTCAGGACCAGCCTGGCCAACATGGTGAAACCCTGTCTCTACTAAAAAAAAAAATACAAAAATTAACCGGGTGTGGTGGTGGGCTCCTGTAATCCTGGCTACTTGGGAGGCTGAGACAGGTGAATTGCTTGAACCCAGGAGGCGGAGGTTGCAGTGAGCTGAGATTGTGCCATGGCACTCCAGCCTGCGTGACAAGAGCAAAACTCCATCTCAAAAAAAAAAAAAAATGTTTCTGGGGATAAACATTTGAATCAGTAGACTGAGTAAAGCTGATTGCCCTTCCCAACGTGCCAATGTGGGTGGGCCTCATCCAATGTATTGAAGACCTTAATAGAACACAAAAGTTCAGCAAGGGAGAATTACCTCTCTGTCATTGAGTTGGGATATGGGTCTACTCCTGCTTTCAGACTCAAACTGGAACTAAACCATTGGCTCTCATGGGTCACCAGCTTGCTACCTGCAGCTCTTTCTCAACCTCCATAATCATGTGAGCCAATTATTTTTGACATATATATATAAAATACACACATATTACATATACAGTCATGCGTCACTTAATGATGGGTGTACCCACTGAGAAATGCATCACTAGGTGATTTTGTCATTGTGTGAACATCATATACTTGCACAAACCTATATGGTATAGCCTACCACAAACCCAGGCTATAAGGTATAGCCTACTGCTCCTAGGCTACACGCCTGTACAGGATGACACTGTAGTGAATACTCTAGGCAATTGTAACACAGAGGAAGTATTTGTGTGTTTAAACTTATCTAAATCTCTAAATGGTGCAGTAAAATATATGGTATGAAAGATAAAAATCAGAATACAGAAAAGTATTATGAGTGGATCTTGCAGGATTGAATACTGCTATGGGTGAATGAGTGAGTGAGTAGGTGGTGAGTGAATGTCAAGGCCTAGGGCACTTTTGTAGACTTTATAAACATGGTACACTTAGGCTATGCTAAATTTATTTAAAATATTTTCCTTCCGCAATAATAAATTAACCTTAGCTTATTGTAACTTGTTTACACATTTTTATTTTTTTCCTTTTTGACTCTTTCATATTTACACTTAGCTTAAAGCACAAATACATTGTTCAGCTGTACAAAAGTATTTTCTTTCCTTATGTCCTTATTCTATGAGCTTTTTACTATTTAATGTTGTTGTTTTTGTTTTTCTTACTTTTTAAACTTTTTTCTTAAAAGTAAAGACACAAACAAACATATTAACCTAGGTCTACACAGGCCAGGATTGTCAATATCATTGCCTTTCACGTCCACTTCCACATATTGCCCACTGGAAGGCCTTTAGGGGCAATAACATGCATGAAGCTGTCATTTCCTATGATAACAATGCCTTCTTCTGGAATACCTCCTGAAAGATCTTCCTGAAGCTAATTTATGGTGAATTTTTTAAATGTATGTAAGTAGAAAAAGTACACTCTAAAATAATGATAAAAATATAGTATAGTTAATACATAAATCAGTAACATGGTCATTTATCATTGTTATCAAGTATGATGTTCTGTACATAATTGTATGTGCGGTATCTTTGTACAACGGACATCACAGTAGGTTTGTTTACATTTGCATCACCACAAACACAGGTGTAATACATTCTGCTATGACATGATGATAGCTATGACATCACTAGATGAGAGGAAGTTTTTAGATCCATATATAATCTTATGGGACCACTGTGGCGTATGCAGTCTGTCATTAACTGAAACATCATTATATGGCATGTAACTTTTAATTTGCTAAAATTTGCAAGTAGGGAATGAGCAAACAACAAAGACTGATTGTATAATACGCATACTGATCTTTTTCACTCCAATGGTCTTTTTCATATCTGTATGTGTATAGATGATACTTAAGTTGTGCATAGTTTTTCATGATTTTGAACACTGTTACAAGAAACAAATTTCCTCCATTTTTGATTGTTTTTATTTCCATAAAATAAAATCCTGAAATAAAAATGAAATTTCTTGGTCAAAATTTGAAATATTGGTCAAACAGTGTAACTATTTAGTATTTTAGCAAACTTGCTCTCCAACAAGTTCCCACCAATTTATACTTTGGTTAGAAGCATATGAGAATGCCTGTTTCTCCATACCTTCACCATTACTGGTTATTGTCATGTTCTTAAATTTTTGTCACTATATTGCTTGAATAAATGAGAGTTGTTTTAATTTTCATTCACTTGTTTATTAGATATATCTTATTTCCCATTTGAATTTATGTTTTTGTAATTTTCTTGTTTATATCTCTTTAACATGAGTGTCATAAGCTACTCCAAAACTTTAAAAGTCCGTGATTTACTTTTCCAACTAGAAAATGACAGATCTAAATTAATTCCAAAGGTAGAGTTGGTAGAAAGTTTTATTACCTCTCTCCACTTCACTGTACACCTGTAGATTAATAGAAAGAAACAAACCACTCCCCACTTCATCGTACACTTGTAGATTAATAGAAAGAAACAAACCAAGCTCTTATATGTGCTTCCTGAAATGTCCACAATGTTAATACTTAAGTAAAATAAAAACTAATTACAATAAAAATGTTTATTGTTTGCACTATTGTGAATAGTGCTACAGTAAACATACGTGTGCATGTGTCTTTACAGTAGAATGATTTATAAACCTTGAGGTATATACCCAGTAATGATTGCTGTGTCAAATGTCATTTCTAGTTCTAGATCCTTGAGGAATCGCCACTTTGTTAGCATTTGGCATATGGTGGGTACTCAATAAATATATATTGAATGAATAAATAACTCCAGTTTTCATTTGGTTTTGTTTAACTGGATTAATAATTGTATCATTTACTGAGAAAGGGTATATTGGAAGAAGGCAAGATTTTTTTAATTATACTTTAAGTTCTGGGGTTCATGTGCAGAACATGCAGTTTTGTTACATAGGTGTACACGTGCCATGGTGATTTGCTACACCCATCAACCCATCATCTACATTAGGTATTTCTCCTAATGCTATCCCTCCCCGAGCCCCCCACCTCCCAACAGGCCCCTGTGTGTGATGTTCCCCTCCCTGTGTCCATGTGTTCTCATTGTCCAGCTCCCACTTATGAGTGAGAACATGCAGTGTTTGGTTTTCTGTTCTTGCGATAGTTTGCTGAGAATAATGGTTTCCAGCTTCATCCATGTCCCTGCAAAGGACATGAACTCATCCTTTTTTATGGCTGCCTAGCATTCCATGGTGTATATGTGGCACATTTTCTTTATCCAGTCTATCATTGATGGACATTTGGGTTGGTTCCAAGTCTTTGCTATTGTGAATAGTGCCACAATAAACATACGTGTGCATGTGTCTTTATAGCAGAATGATTTATAATCCTTGGGGTATATACCCAGTAGTGGGATTGCTGGGTCAAATGGTATTTCTAGTTCTAGATCCTTGAGGAATCGCCACACTGTCTTCCACAATGGTTGAACTAATTTACACTCCCACCAGCAGTGTAAAAGCGTTCCTATTTCTTCACATCCTCTCCAGTATCTGTTGTTTCCTGACTTTTTAATGATCGCCATTCTAACTGGTGTGAGATGGTATCTCATTGTGGTTATTATTTGCATTTCTCTAATGACCAGTGATGATGAGCATTTTTTCATATGTTTGTTGGCTGCATAAATGTCTTTTTTCAAGAAGTGTCTGTTCATATCCTTGAAGAAGGCAAAAATTTAAGGATAAAACTTTTGTTCTGTTTTGAATGTGTTGAGACAGTTTAATAAATATAAAAATAGGCAATAGGATATATAGGTCTTGAACTCAGAAAAGACATCTCACCTGGAGATATAATTTTCAAAATCATCTGTGTGTAAGTAGTAATGAAACTATTCATATGAATGAGATTATATTTTCTATAAGTAGAAAACAGAACAAAAAGACCCTATTTTGTGTTTTGAATAACTCCCATGTTTAATGCTGAACTTTCTATAGCGACTTAGAAGAAGAGATAGAATCACAATAGAAATCCCAAGAACATTTGAATAAAACAAGAAGAATGAGTGTTGTGAATAATTATTTACAGTCCTGATTTTATGTTTTTGTGAGTTTATTTTTCTTGTGCTTTTTAAATTAATAAATATTTATCAAATTTATATATATCATTTTATTTATTTTATACAATTAAATACACTAATCAGAAAAAAATACTATACCCTCATTATATTAGTTTCCTATTATCCCTGTAAGAAATTGCCACATATTTAGTGGCTTAAAACAAAACGAATCCCTTATTTTACAGGTCTAGAGGTCAGAAGTCTAAAATGAGTCTTCAAAGGTTAAAATCAAGGTGTTTACAGGGCTGGTTCTTTTGGAAGTCCTACATGGAAAATCAATTTCCTTGCCTTTTCCAACTTCTAAAGGCCAACCATATTCTTTAGCTTTTGGCCTCTTCCTTACTTTTCAAATACAATAACACAGCATCTTATCTCTTCTCTTATCTACTTCCTCTCTTCTATAAAGATCTTTGTGATTATATTAGGCTTACGTGGATGATTCAAGATAATTTCCCTAACTGAATATCTTTAACTTAGTCACATCTGCAAAGCCCATTTTACCATGCAAGGCAACATATTCACAGGTTCTAGAGATTAGAATGCAGAACACTGTGGGGTCATTATTCAGCCTACCAAAATAACTTTTGTTTCAGAAAATATATTCAACCCAATGTTCATGTAAAATGTACATCAGATACAACAATAGCATGGGTGATGTAGTCAAATTGTGGAGGGCTCGAACATTACTTCTTTGACTGTGAGTCATGAATTTACCAGGAAATAAGAGAGAGAAATAACTGTAAGGAAATTACACACATAGTTATTACTGCATATCATGGAGATGGAAATATCAGACATTAGAAACTTGAAGGTCGGTTAGAAGTCCTTGAAATAGAAAAACCTTGAAATAACAAGGACTTGAATTTATGTAACACTTGAAGAAAGGGATTTAAGATAATTAATAGGAAGGACCTAATTGAATCTGACAACTCTACTGAGACAGAAAGAGTAGATTATTTCAAAACTGCTACAGAGAGAGTAGGTTTCAGGATATAAGATGATGTATTCTAGTTTTGGCATGCTGAGTTGGAAGTGCTAGCAGAATATGTACATAGCCTTGTTCACCATAACACTGCAAATAGTGATTTGGATATCAGGAATTATTGCCAAAAAGATATTTAAGTCTTGCACTTAGAGGTTATAATTGAAGCCATAAGGATGCATAAAACCATTAAGGAAGTGAGAGAACAAAAGTTGTGTGTATACATATAGACACACACACAAACACACACACAAAGATCTGTTTATACGCCATCGTGAAAAATATTTACAATTTAGCTTATATAGAATTTATGTGCCTTAATAGATAATACTACCTGAAAATGTGGTATGAACCTAAATCTAAGACTTAATGCAAAACCTTTGTAAAACAAGCAAAGAAAGTTTCTGATATTAAGAAGAAATACAAGAAAATATCATCCACAAAATAACAACCATCTTTACTGTGAAGGAGAATTAATATATTTGTTCATTGCTTTTCCCTTCTGCAGATATAAGCCAGTTAACTTTTAATCTAGGACACATATAAATACCCATGGAGACTACAGTTACACAAATAACTTTTCCTATTCGACAGTGATTGAGATCATAAAATTAGTGGCACTCAGCTGCTGTAGCTCTCTAGGCATATGTATTTCTGTCTTCATCAATCAGCTCTCTGCTAGGAACAAATGTATGGTTACACTTTACACAGATTGCTCCATTGTTTAAAAAAAGCTATTTAAATAACTTAATGTTCAGTTTCACCACTTCAGGGTATATTTTGAGCTAGGTACATAACTATGTTAGTATATTATTTTATGTAACTTTTCTCTGGGGAGCATTTGTCCAATCATTCTTTCCTTTACACAGAATTTAGAAGAAATTTGGTTACTCTGTAGAGAATGAAGTGAGAACCAGTGTTATTCATGTCACCCATTTTCACTCCAACTATTTTAGCTGCTGCTAAAAAAGATTAAGTGATTAGGACCTTGGAATATACAAAAATTTAATTTGAAGAAAGACAACTTCTATTTGTTATTTTTTGTTGTAAAAAACATACATGCTTATAACTAAAACTATTTTAATTGAACAAAATATTTGAAATAGGTTGTGTTATTTAACACAATTTTTAATGCTGGTGGATTCTTTAATATTACAGATATTTCTCAAGCACAAATTTGTAATATAAGCACACGTATCTATACAAATACATAGTTAATTTATGTTTAATATTTACATTTCTGACAACCATAGTTCATGGAACCCAGGTCAACAAAACAGTTATAGAGAGAATGCATTTTGCATTTTTCTAAACTTACATACTTGCACATCATTTTTCTTGAAAACTGTTCACTTCTGCAGTATCATAGCACGGAAATATTGGGTAGTAAATTAAAAAAAATGTTTGAATGCATAGCTCACTAATAATATGGCTTTGTCTTCTGTTATGATTTTCCTACTTGACACCTAAATAATTCACAACTGTCAACCTTTTTCCCAGCTGTGACTTCAGGCAATGTAGGTATCACTATGCTCATTAATAAAGAAAAGAGCTGTCACCCAGAGAGGTTCAGGTATTTATGAAACACATCTAGGTTTTTGATAACTGAGCCAGGAATATAGACCTCACAGCAGGAATAAGGACAGAATATCTTCTCCCACCACTTTCATTAAATACTATCATCATTGTCTTAGCCAGTGAAATAAGGCCAAAAATTAACAAAAATAAAAACTGAAAACAAGAAATAAAATTTTTTTTGTGTGTATAACATTCAGTGCATAGAAAATGCCAAGGGATCTACAGAAGCTATTAGAACTAATAATTAAATTAAACAATGTCACAGAATACAAGATGGATATAAAAGTGCAATTGTATTTCTATATACTAATAATGAAGAAATAGAAACAGTATTTAAAATACAAAGAAAAAATGTATAACGAGAGAAGCATAAAATCTAAATTAATTTGAAAACTAAGAAAACATTGCATGGGGATATTTTTAAAAGTCAATGCAGAGGTAAACTATATGCTTGCAAGGGAGGTCATAGTATTAAGATTGCAGTTTCACCGAAATTGACTAATAGATTCAGGCAACATTTACAACTTTTTTTGGAAGAAATTAACAAGCTTATTTATAGAACTTATATGAAAATGTCATTGACCTAGAATAGATTAAACAGTCAAAAAATAGAATAAAATTTTGGAGGACTTACACCACCCATTATAGAAAGTTAATGTATGTTTTTACTTCCAGCATGACAGTATGAGGCGCTGTGCATACCCACTTCATAGTAAGGCTGTTGAAAATCATTAAAAAAAAAAAACTACTTGAAGTCTCTAAGCTTTCTTTGAAGATTGATATCATGCTGATGGTAGAGAAGGAGATATCAGTCTTCATTCTCACAAACACACAAATAAAACAATATGCACAGCTATCCACAAGCCAAAATAATCCCGTGAGTGCTCAAGGGCCAGTTTAAGAATCTGAAGGCACAGAGTAGTGCAAAAGCAAGCAAACAAACAAACAAACAAAAAATGAAAAGGAGGATATCCACACTGAAAGTATCACTGGTGATAGCACACCTGAGAGGCCAGAAGATGGCTAGATACAAAGAAGAAAGGGGCATAGACTATTTGTGTCAGCCACATGATAGGAACCACCATGGTCCTCAGGAGCCTGCTCTGCAAAAGACCTAGCATCTTTTGTCACTGAGTTAAAAAAGAGTCATTCCCAATGAGAAGCCCCAGAGAGAGAAGTGCAGCTTCACACACTCCCAACTTAAGAGGCAGCAACAGTGGTGCTACTCTGAGACTGGAGCCATACACTCTTCAAGTCCTATTCATGCCCTTAACTCACCACCTCCTGCCCAATGGGCCATGGCTGTTCCGCAAGTACCAAGACTCCAGACCTCAGTTTTGTGACTATACTGTGCCTTACCGTTTCTCAGAAACCAAAGCCATAGTCGTAACAAGCTAATTTGCATCTTGTGCCCTGAAGCCAAGGTCTCTCTCTGGGTACCTGCACTCCAGTCACCAGCTCAGCTACTACAGACAGATCACATGTGTACCAACACCAGAGCTTCTGAAGCAACATGCACTTCCATGCTCCAGATTCTGGCTCTGAGTTTGTACTGTATACCCTCACACCTGCCCCTTAAAAACTAGAGCCACTGACATAACAAGCTAGCTCACAGCCTGGACCCTGGGATCAAGGTTTCTCTGAGTGTGTCCACATTCCATTCTCGAGCTCAGCCACTATAGAGGGCTAGGCCCAGCCCCAGACTCTAGAGCCACTGTAGCCCTGTGAATGCCTGTGCTCCCATCATCAGTCCTACAGCTGCATCAAAGGTACCTGCAGCTCACACGCTGTTACCAATGTGGCAGGGGTAAGATCCCACACTCTAGGTACTGACACTAATACCACACTGGACCAAAGAGCTATAATCCTCCATGTATGCCTGTGCTTCAGGCTTTGGCTCTATGGCTGCTCCATGGGTATGACTCATAGGATAGTGGCGTAAATCATTAGACACAAGTGTCACTGCCACTATAAGCATGCTCATAAGCCAGAGGCAGTAGTAAGGGAGATACCCTTAGCCACAGCTTCTCATGTGGAGAAAAAGAATTCAGGAGGATCATAGCAGACATCACCACTAAAGACTCCAACAGCTCTCACAGCTTCTGAGGACATTCACAGCATTGGGAACTGAGGATTTCTGCAATCAAAATTGACCTCAGTGGGAAGAGCTCCACAAAGAATACATGGCTGCACCTTTACAAGTTAGAGACCCACTTCCCCACTGAGCCAGCACCCTCATACAGTTCCATAGAGGAAGGCTTTTTACCTACTGAAGCCACCCTATAAAGTCTAGAGGAGGTGATATTATACCAAATGCACAGACATCCTGTAAGGCAACAAGAAGCAAGAAAAACTAAGGACAAATATCACCACCAAAAGAACATAATCATTTCCCAGTAGCTGGCCACAAAGAGATCTATAAAATGCCTGTCAAATTATTCAAAATAATTGTTTTAAGGAAGTTTAGTTAACTTTAAGCAACACAGAGAAATGATTCAATAAATTCAAGAAAAAACTAAGTGGACAAAAGGAGAAATTTAACACAGAGATAGAAATAATAAAAAACAAATTCTGGAACTGAAAACACTGCACAAAATTAAAAATTTAATAAAAAATATCAACAGGAGACTAATCAAGCAGGAGAAATAATCTGTTAAGTTGAAGACAGATTATCTAAAAATATAGATTCATGGGAACAAAGAGAATAAAACAATGAAAAGAAGTGAAGAAATCTTACAGATTGATGGGACAGCATCAATAGACCTAAATTCAGACTATAGGAATTGAAAAAGATAGAGAAAAAGGGGCAGAATGCTTATTCAAAGAAATAATAGTTGAAAATTTTCCAAATATGCAGAAAGATATAAATATCCAGTTGCAGAAAAGTCGAAATTCTCTAATTGATGCAATATAAACATGACTACACCAAGATATATTATACTTAAACCATCGAAAACCAAAGACAAGGAGTAGATCCTGAAAGCAGCAGAAGAAAAGAAGCAAATCACATATAATGGAGTTTCAACAAGGCTTGCCATCGACTTTTCAGCACAAACCTTACAGGCCAGCAGAGAGTAGGTTGATATATTCAAATTGCTGAAGGAAAACGAAAAGTTCCCAAACAAAATATATTACCTGGCAAAGCTTTCCTTCAGAAATGAAAAAGACATAAAGACATTCCAAGACAAATCAAAGCTAAGGAAGTTCATTATCACTGCACTGGGCTTGCAAGTAAAGCTAAGGGGAGTTTTTCAAACTGAAACACAACAGTGCCAATTAATAACATGAAAACATGATAGTATAAAACTCAGTGGTAAAAGTAGGAACAAAGTCAACTTCATAATACTCTAATATTGTAATGGCAGCATGTAAATCACTTATATAGTTAGCATAAAGATTAAAAGACAAAAATATTAAAACAATAGCTATAACAATTTAAGGCATACACAATATAAAAAGCTGTAAATTGTAAATCAAATATCTAAAATGGGTCTTTATATGGGTGGAATAAAAGTGTAGAGAGGTCTAAATTAAGAAGTTATAAGTTTGAAATAGCTTGTTATAAATGCAAATGTTTTACGTAAGCTTCATGGTAACCATGAGGCAAATAACTATAGTAGGTACACAAAAGATTAAAAATAAAGAATTAAACAATTCCACTAAAAAAATCATGTAGTCACAAAGGAATAGAAGAAGAAAAAAAGAAACAGAGGATGTACAATGCAGATAGAAAACAATTGCTAAAATGACACCAGTACGTCCTTACTTATCAATAATTACCTTGAATATACATGGGCTAACTTATTCAATCAAAAGACAGAGTGGCTGAAGAGATTAAAAGAAAACAGCACTTGACAATATGCTGCATACAAAAGATTCATTTCATCTTTAAGGACACATACAGATTGAAAGTGAAGAGATGAAAATATATATCAGGCAAATGGAAACTACAAGAAAGCAGTGATAGCTATACTTATATCATATAAAATAGACTCTAAATTAAAACTATAAAAGGAGACAAAGGGTGTCACTGTATAATAATAAAGGAGTCAATACATCAAGAGGATATAATAATTGCAAAAATATATACACCCAGAATCGGTACACCTAGATATATACTGCAAATATGAATAGTTCTGAAGGAAGAAATAGACTACAATACAATGAAAATAGGTGTCTTCAATACTACAGTTTCAACAATAGACAGATCATTTAAAAGAAAATCAGTAAGAACACACTGGACTTGTTATGCTTTAGAATAAATGAATTTAACAGGCAGATACAAAACATCACATGCAATAACAGCAAAATAAACACTCTTCTCAAGTCTACATGGAACATTATCCAGGATTGATCATATGTTAGGCCAAAAGCTACTTTTAAAAGATTTAATATTGAAATCATATCAAGTATCTTTTCTGCTCACAGTGGTATGAAACTGCAAATTAATAGCAGTAGGAATGTAAGAAAAATCTTATATACATGGAAATTAAGTAACATGCTCCTGAACCACTGATGAATCAAAGAAAAGATTAAGAGCAAATTAAAAATTATCTTAAGAAGAAAAATAGAAACAGAACATGCCAAAACTTATGGAATGCAGTAGAAGCAGTTCTAAAAATGAATGTGATATCAAAAAAAACCCTCTTATTAGGTTCTTTATCTCAAATTAAGCAAATTTATATAGATTTATATTAGTCTCGAGTAAACAACCTAATATTACACCTCAAGAAACTAGAAAAAGAACAAACTAAGCCCAAAGCTAGTAGAAGAAAGGAAATAATAAAGGTTAGAGCAGAAATAATTGAAATCAAGATGAGAAAAGAAATGGAAAATATCAACAAACCTAAGATGTGCTTTTTGAAAAGATAAAACCAACTTTTAGCTAGACAGAAAAAAGAAGACTCAAGTAAATCAAAACAGAAGTAAAGGAGACATTAAAACTGATTCCACAAAAATACAAAGGATCATAAGGCACTACTCTGAACAATAACATACCAACAAATTGGTAACCTAGAAGAAATGGATAAATGCCTAGACACATACAATCTACCAAGTCTGAGTAAGAAGATTAGAAAAAATGAACAGGCCAATAACAAATATTGAGATTAAATCAGTAATAAAAACCTTTCCTCAGAGAAAAACCTAGGACCTAATGGTGTCACTGCTGAATTCTACCAAGCATTCACAGCAGAACATTTGGTTATCAAACTTCCAAATAATTGAAGAAGAGGGAATACCTCCAAACTCATCTTGCAAAGCCAGCATTATAGTGATACCAGAGCCAGACAAAGACACTACAGAAAAATAAAATAACAGGTCAACATCTCTGATGAACATAAATGAAAGAAAACCCCTAAATGAAATACTGGTAAACAAAATTCAACAGTTTATTAAAAGCATCATTCACTGTGACCAAGTGTAATTTATCCCTGAGATGGAAGAATGATTCAACGTATGCAAATCTATAAACATAATACGTCATGTTAACGAAATGAAGTACAAAACTATATGATCGTCTCAATAGACACAGAAAAAAAGCATCTGACAAAATATAGCATTCTTTTATGATTAAAAACTCTTAACAAATTAGATTGAGAAGGGATTTACCTCAATACAATGAAGGCCGTATATGACATGTCTACAGATAACTTCACGCGTCACAGTAAAAGTGAAACACATTTCCTCTAAAATCAGGAACAAGAAATGGATGTCCACTCCTGCCACTTCTATTAAACATAGTGTCAGAAGTCCTCACCAGAGCAATTAAACAAGATAAAGAAATAAGGCATCTGAATTGGAAAGGAATAAGTTAAATGTCTCTCTGGGCAGATGAGATGATCGTCTATACGGAAAACCCTAAAGGCTCCATCAATAAAACTGTTAAGCTTAATAAACAAATTTTGTAATGTTGGAGAATACAAAGTCAACATACAAAAATCAGTAGCAATTCTATATACTAACAATGAATTATTCAAAAAAGAAATTTTAAAAAACCCATTTACAATAGCTACCAAAAAATAATGAAATATGTAAAAATATATTTAACCAAGGAAGTGGATAAATCTGTAAACTAAAAAAACATAAAACGTGGATGAATGAAGACAAAACTAAATGGAAAAAGATTCTCTGTTCATGGATTGGCGTAATTAATATTGTAAAATGCCTATATTACCCAAAGTGATCTACAGATTTCATACAATCACCATGAAGATTTCAAAAAATAAAAATATCTAAATTTTGTATAGAATCACCAAAGATCCCAAACAGCGAAATTATTACTGAACAAAAAGAACAAAGCTGGAGGCATCATACTACCTGACTTCAAACACACTACAAAGCTATAGTAATCCAAAGAGTATAGTGTTGCCATAAAAGGAAACACATAGACCAATGGAACAGAATAGGGGGCCCAGAAACAAATCCATGAATTTACGGTTAATTTGTTTTTTACAAAGATTCCAAGAACACCAAATAGTGAAAGGACAGCCTCTTCAAAAGTCTCCGGGAAAACTGGATATCCACTTGGAGAATAAAATTTAACTCTTGTCTCACTTCATATACAAAAATGAACTTGAAATGGATTAATGACTTTAAACATAAGACTTAAAACTCTAAAACTACTAGAAGATAACATGCATGAAAAGTTCCTTGACAGTAGCCAGGGCAATATTTTTTTTTAATATGACCATGAAAACATGGACCACAAAAGCAAAAATAGAGAAATAGGATTATATCAAATTAGAAAGCTTCGCAGCCAAGGAAATAATTAACACAACCCACAGAATAGGTCAAAATATTTGCAAATTATACATCTGATAAGAGGTTAACATCCAAAATACATAAGGAACTCATTTGAACAGCAAGAAAGCAAATACAATGATTAAAAATGGGCCAAGAGGCTGGGCGGAGTGGCTTACGTCTGTAATCCTGGCACTTTGGGAGGCCGAAGCATATGGATCACTGGAGGTCAGGAGTTCGAGACCAACTGGACCAACATGGAGAAACTCTGTCTCTACTAAAAATACAAAATTAGCCAGGCATGGTGGTGTATGCTTGTAATCCTAGCTACTCAGGAGGCTGAGGCAGGAGAATTTCTTGAACCTGGGAGGCGGAGGTTGCAGTGAGCCGAGATTGCACCATTGCACTCTGGCCTGGGCAACAGGAGTGAAATTCTGTCTCAAAAAAAAAAAAATGGGCAAAGGACTTGAATACATATTTCTCAAAAGATCTCGTACGCATGCCCAATAGGAGTATGAAAAATGCTCAAAATCACTAATCTTCAGGAAAAATGCAAGTTAAAACCACAGTGAGATATAGATAAGGTCACACCTGTGAGAATGGCTACTATCAAAAAGATAAGGATAGTGGCCAGGTGTGGTGGCTCATGCCTGTAAGTCCAGCACTTTGGGAGGCTGAGACAGGAGGATCACTTGAGGTCAGAAGTTCGAGACCAACCTGGCCAACATGGTGAAACCCTGTCTCTACTAAAAATACAAAAATCAGTCACGTGTGGTGGTGGGCGCCTGTAATCTCAGCTACTCAGGAGGCTGAGGCAGGAGAATCACTTGAACCTGGGAGGTGAAGGTTGCAGTGAGCTGAGATCATACCACAGCATTCCAGCCTGAGAACAGAGACTCCATCTCAAAAAAAAATACAACAAAAAAAAGAAAAAAGGTAAAGAGAGCAAGTGTTGGCAAAGATATGAAGAAAAGGGAACCCTCGTATTACATTATTGGTGGAAATGTAAATTGGTACAGTCATTATGAAAAGTAGTATGGAAGTTTTTCAAAAAAAAATTAAAATAAAACTATGATCCAGCAATTGCTCTACCAGGAATATTTTCAAAGAAAATGAAATAAGTATGTCAAAAAGATATCTGCATTCCCATGTTCATGTCAGCCTTATTCAAAATAGCCAAGTTATGAAATAAAACTAAGTGTCCATAATGAGATGACTGAATAATAAATGTATATGTTATATATATATACAATGGAATACTATTCAGCCTTTATAAAGAAGGATATCTATTTCTAGATAAAATAAACACCAAGTCATTTTAATAATCTATTTTTGAACATGATTTTGCTGTAAGGTCGGTTGACAGACTATTCAAAACATACTCAATATAACTCTCAGTTTACTCAGAGTTTTCATTTATGAGACTCCTCATTGATTAATCCCTGATAAATGAGCAACATTACTCTAGCCTACATTATTTTTGGATAAACCCAAGTCACTTGTGAATTTTTGCATAGAAACACATCATTAATTTATTAATTTCTCTTTAAGTGACTCAAATAAAGGTAGATTTAGGGAATAGCAATGACTGTCCCTATTCTATGAGCCTATAACTTCCATTGTGAATTATTAGGGCCAGACATGCATATCTTTATCATCAGCCTCCAAGTCATAGATAAATAGATAATAGTTGTAGAGGGCATTAAACGATGTTCAAGAAGGAACTGCTGCTATTTGAAGCATGCAATAAACATTTTACACCTACACCTATCACTTCACAGTTTTACTGTTTGAAAAGTAATCCAAAGAGCAGAATGAAAAGTACATAAGGTAAATAAAGTTGATTACTTAATGTTAAGTATTACCACACTTAACTATTTTCTCTTATCACCTATCTCTTTTTCCCCTTACCTCTAATGTAGAGAAATAAATGAAAAAATAAAAAAAATTTATGTGTTTATTTCCTGATCTTCCCCCCTTTCTAGCTACCTCCATTCTGTATCCTTACCTCAGGCCATAATTTCCAGAATGAACTTCTCTGAGTTAGCCCAATCCTGAAAAAAAAACTGTGTACCAGGAAAAGCTTATTTTCAATGCCTTTCCAACTTTCTACTTCTAATTGACTTCCCACACAATCCTTAATTTTTTGATGTCCTTCTACCAAATGATTTTTAACAATAAGTCTCTAGCATTCTGGATAAAATCTTCTATCTATCTTCTCTGGATAAAAGTTCATAGTTCAAGCTTTTTATCCCACTAAAAAATAATTTTCAATATGCCATTGCTTTAAGGTCTTCCACTTAAATTGAGTAAAAAAATTATATGTTGGCTTCTGTGCTGGGATGTTATGGGGTGAGATCTATTGAAACACATTTGTAGTTTAACTAAGAAAACACCTTTTCCCAGGGGTTGTTTGGGGTAAACAGACCTCCTGTATGACCTCGGGTATCCATAAACTTGGGAGGGAAAAAGTAAAACCCTCTTTCCTCTACCATGAAAATAAAATTCAGATTTTCCTCTTATTATATAGGTCAAAAACAATCTAACATATTAGGAGTACCTGTGATTGTCTGAGTGACAGAAAGATGGATATTGTTCAAATCCATTTTACCCATTGCAGATAAATGCTATTGGTGCTAATAAGTTCTTCAAAATTACGATAGCAGACCCACTGCTGTATGTTTTTAAGTGAGTTACTTGATAAGTACATATATTACCATATCACATTTTTAGCATTTTGATAATTATATCAATACTTTTTTCTTTGAAATTTTATATACTTTATGATATGCATTTAAAATCACTATTCTCAGAAAGAATCCATTGGCTTCACCAGATTGCCAAAGTGGCTCATTGTCAAGAAAGGGTTATGATCCCTGATTTAATCTAAATACTGCACCTCTTTGGTGACAGTTAAAATATCACAGATTGTATGAGAAAAGGACAATACATTCTAGAGACTCATTTTCTCTGTCTATAGAATAGACACTAGATTTACCTGGGGTTCGTTAAGAAATACTGATGCATGAACCTCACTCTATAGATTCTCATTTAATGTATCTGAGAGGCAGCTTGGACATGAGAATTTTTAATAGCTTCCAGGCATTTTTAAAGTGCAACAAAGGTTGATAAAAACCTAAAGGAAACACTGATGACAAATATTGCACACCAGCAAATGGTTCCTTATTATGATAGGTGAGGCAACGGATATATATTTTAAGGGGTATAGTTTTAAGTGTTAATAACAGCAGAAGATTAAGTTGTAAACCACAAGAAGTATATTATATCATTCCCCACTTACCTTTAAATGCTTTTAAACTTCCAAAGGCTTTGTTAGTGGCAAAATAAAATTTTAAGGTAAAGCTTACCTATGTGTATATTTAGAGCTAAACTTATCAATTTTTCTAAATAATTTTTAATTAATTTTATGTGAAAATAAAATATATTTTTAAAGATAAAAAACCATATGAAACAGTTTAATTTTATTTAATGGAAATAGAGTCATCTCCTGACAACTTGATTATCATCCATTAAATTTTACAAGTTTCTAAGGGGAGATAATACCGTTAAAGGGTATAGATAAACAGATGGCTGGATAGGTAAAAGGATGAGTGGACAAAACAGATTGATAGCTAGTTAGCTAGCTAGTAGATAGCTATTTGTATCATGTTTAGCAGGTTTCTTACAATAGATCTTTTCATAAAACTGCAACCAAGTTAATAAATGGACACTTTTTATTGATATTTATTGTAATTAGACACTTCGATAAAAGCTATGACAAAAGTTATCTCTAGTTTTGATGAACACCGTGATTATGCAAATAGCAAACAGCTTGATGAAAGAATTAGATCGTTTTTTGGAAGTTGACAGATTCCCTAGAATGGGAGCAGAGTTTTTCTTTTCAAGGGTGAGGGAGAAATATTGCACTGACTAATACAAGGTACATCATGTCCTGACTTCTAATGATATGCATTCAAAAGGTACAGAATATGTGCTTCAGTGCTATGGAAAAAATTATGTTTTGCCTTAAAGTTTCTTATATGCTGGCTCCACGACTTTGGTAAAATTAGAATTCAGTTGCAGTTTGTATTAATTAGAGGAATATTTCAAGAAGAAACTTAAAAAATAAATAAGAAGGGGAAGAATCTTAGAAAAGAGTAGGAGGCATGGAGAAGTGAAATAAATGATTATTGAATAAGCATGTATGTTTTAAACATGAACATTATATTCTATAATTTAATGTAAAAATCAATATAATGGGAGATTTTGATAACAGAAAGAACACTGTAATTTCCAAATTCAGGATATGACACTGTACTAAATCAATGTTCAGTTAAGGGTTAAAAATAAATTTATATGTAAGGATTTTCATGAGTGCTTTATTGTGTAAAATTTCCTATTTAACAGAAATTTTATCTGAATTCATAACAAATCATTTGCGTAATAAAGAGAAACACCAGTTAAATATTCACATAAGAAAATTTTGGCTCAAACACCATAATGTTCTTATTTATATACATTTTCTTGTAGATAAGAAGAAAACTAATCTGTGACAGAAAGACCATAGGTTCACTTTTGCAAATGGAAATGCTACGTGTAATGTTTCCTTTGGCATTTCTCCTATGGCTAAGTTCATTCTGAATTTTACTTTCAAAAGTCCATGCTGCTCCTTTGAATTTGTTCTTGGATTATGTGCCTGCATTGTATATGTCATCTATGCTATATGCCACCATGATACTCCTTTCTAGTGGAAGCTATTCTATTCAAAACACATGATGGTAGATAATCATAATGTATATGCCCCCTACACTCATGCCACTTTGGCCAGAACTAATTGGATTTGGAAGGGGCTATTGACCCAAGAGCTGTAAAATTCCTTTTGAAGTCTGGCTCAATAAGAGGAACTGAAAAAATTACAGTAAATTTTCAAAATTTGCACTAAGAGATATAGAAGGAATCTGCTAGTTCATATTAAAAATTGTAACTAAATAGTTATAAGGGAACATGCAAACGGAGAAGTACAAGGTAGACTTCAAAGACAGAAGGAAATACAAATTATTAACTATCATAGAAGGCCAATCGGTAGCGTAAAATAAAGAGGCATGTAGGTAGAATATAGTTGAAAAAGATTACTAATGGAACATCACAGCAGAGCTCCCCAGTTTTTGCTGCAAAATTTCCTAAAGCTACATTAATTTGGAATCAGACCCTATCTCCTTTCTGGAAACCACTCTGGAAGCCCAATACTAAAAAGGCTTATTATCTTAGATTTTTATAAATTGTTTTCCTGACAACTCTCTATTTGTATCAGTTTTAGTGGATTTACTTTCTTTATAATGAAAAGAGACAATGAAATAGACTAAAGCACTCTTTTTCCCATTTGCAGAATTTCAAGTGGGAAAAGACTACTATCAACATACAGACACATACACACACAGAATACGGCATTATAACTTTTAATGTGTTTATTGCACATATTTTTGGGAAATAAGGAAGCCACAAAATATTGGACTAGTTAGAGGATGCTTCGCTTGAGGTTAGCTTGGCCTCTGGTGGTGACACTATCCAGACACCTCACCAGATCTGAGCTGCTACACCACTGTGATATTCTTTTGTACTCTGGGGTTAACTAAATGGATTGAGAAATTAAATTAAATTTAATTATTTAAAATTTAGACAATAAAATTTTAAATATTTTTGTGATAAACTTTATAAAACTAAAATTTCAAGTAAAATGTTCTAACCTAACAGATGTTAACTACCAAAAATCTATAGAGCTTAACAACCAAAAAACTATAGCAAAGTTTACTGTTAGTAGTATAAATCACAGAAGCATTTCTTTAAATAACAAAAAAAAATAGCAACTTAAATTCCGGCTTATGAAAGCTTCTAAACCAAACTGAAAAATGAGGCCAGCTGCAGTGTCTCAAGCCTGGAATCTCAGCACTTTGGGAGGCCAACATGGGAGGATTGCTTGAGTCTGGGAGGTTGAGGTTGCAGTGAGCCATGGTTGCGCAACCACACTCCCACCTGGGTGACAGAGGAAGACTCTGTCTCCAAAACTAAATAGATAAATAAAATAAAATAAAAAACTAGAGCTAAATTGTACTCCATAGAAAGTGCTGATCATCTGTTGTAGGAAGCCTGGGACCCTGAATGGAGGGACCGGCTGGAGCCATGGCAGAGGAACATAAATTGTGAAGATTTCATTGACATTTATCAGTTCCCAAAATTAATACTTTTACAATTTTGTATGCCTGTCTTTAATCTCTGAACATAAATTATGAAGATTTCATAGATATTTATCAGTTACCAAATAATACTCTTATTATTTCTTATGCCTGTCTTTAATCTCTTAATCCTGTTATCTTTGTAAGCTGAGAATGTACATCACCTCAGGAAGACTATTGTACAAATTGATTGTAAAACATGTATGTTTGAACAATATGAAATCAGTGAACCTTGAAAAAGAACAGAATAATTGCGATTTTCAGGGAACAAGGGAAGACAACCATAAAGTCTGAGTGCCTGTGGGGTCGGGTAGAATAGAGTCATATTTTTCTTCTTGCGGAGAGCCTATAAATGGACATGCAAGTAGAAGAGATATCACTGAATTCTTTTCCCAGCAAGGAATATTAATAATTAATACACTGGGGAAGGAATGCATTCCTGGGGGGAGGTCTATAAATGGCTGCTCTGGGAGTGTCTGTCTTATTCGGTTGAGATAAGGACTGAAATATGCCCTGGTCTCCTGCAGTACCCTCAGGCTTACTAGGATTGGGAAATTCCAGCCTGGTAAATTTTGGTCAGACCATTTCTCTGCTCTCTAACCCTGTTTTCTGTTAAGATGTATATCAAGAGAATACGTGCACAGCTAAACGTAGACCCTCATCAGTAATTCTAATTTTCCCCTTTGCCTTGTGATCTTTGCTTTGTCATTTGCCTTATGATCTTTATTGGCCTCAGAAGCATGTGATATTTGTGACCTACTCCCTGTTCATACACCCCCTACCCTTTTGAAATCCTTAATAAAAACTTGCTGGTTTTGCAGCTCAGGTGGGGCATTACAGACCTACTGATATGTGATGTCACCCCCGGTGGTCCAGCTGTAAAATTCTTGTCTTTGTACTCTTTCTCTTTATTTCTCAGAACGGCCGACACTTAGGGAAAATAGAACCTACGTTGAAACATTGGGGGTGGGTTCCCCCGATAATCATCAAACGTTATATCTGAAAGTTTTCGTAGACATTCCAAAAAAACCTTAAAATCCTGTTCCATTCTCAATATTTGTGTAGATATATATATATATAAGATCCTCAGTAAAAGAGATATAATTGCAAGTTATTTTTATATGAATTTAATGAATTTTCAAATTCTCTCCCTCCAGTTAATATATGCTTATATTTCAGTATAATATTAAAGTAAATAAGTGAAATTGATGTAAGCATTAAATTTGAGATAGTAAGCTAAGAAAAATTCTTTCACTATGTGAATAAGTATTTCTTATTTAAAGCAGAAGTTATAATATTTTAACGTATCAGAGGTTAAAATGTAAGGCTCCGTAAAAGTTGTATTTCTATGAAAACTTCAGAAGTACTTGGTCTCCTGTAGAAAACTTCCTTTTCTAATTTCTCTTCATCTTTCCTCTGTAAAAAAAAGTACCTCTTTTGAAGGAACAAAACAAGCAATGCACTTTTGGTATCAGGTTCATAACAAACAAAAATCAGAGGTGAGAGATATAGCAGATCAAAAATGAATGGCTCATTTGGAATATATAAAATGAAATGAAATGAAATGGAATCAAGTTGTCCTGAGTTGCAAATTTTCTCACAAAACCTTAGTCTTAGCTCTGTAATAAACAGGTCCTATTTATGTTGGCTCATTAAACTGCCCTACACAAAATTGCTTGAAGTTCTAAATTAGTTTTCTGTGATTATAATTACAGTTTATGGAAATAATTACTTTATAATTCAATAATTCTTCAGATAATTCTCTTGATACTTAACTTTGGAAATTTTTGTTGTGTTCTATCTTTCTAATCATAAATGAAATCAAACTACTTAACTGCAATTACATTAGAACGTTAAAAATATGATGGATTCTCTTTATCTTCACTTCCTTATACCTCTCTCCATAAATTATTCTTTTTTGAATTTTTTAGGAATTCTCACACCATTTTCCATGATCAAATCCCACAGTGATTAATAACACTTCCTTTCAAGGAAATTCAAGATTGGTGAATATGGAAGGATTGTTTCAAAAGCTTGTTGCAATACTCCTTCCCATCAACAATATATCCTATTCCATGTGTCCACTGGCAATGTGACTTTTCTAATTCTACCATCAATAGGACGGGTTTATATCTCTTCCACTCTGAATATGGGCTGGCTTGCGACTTGTGAACATCAAAAAAATGACAAATGTATTATTGGCAAGTCAGAATAAGACTCTCCTTCCAAAGATGCTTACATGAAATGAATGAACATGTTATGTTATATAGAAAAAGAGAATTAAAATCAAGGTTGCTAGATGACTTTTAAATGAGGAAATTATTATGAATTATCTGGACAAGTATGAAGGTAATTATAAGAATCCTTAAAAGTGGAAAAGTAGTGGAGAAGAGAAGTGTCAAAGTGAGATGTGTCTATGAAAGAATGGTAAAAAAAAAAAAAAATATATATATATATATATATATGCAGTATTACTGGGTTTAAAGTGGAGAAATGGAGCTACCAGCCAAAGAATGTGAACACCCTTGAGAGATTCAAAAACTGGAGGAAACAGATTGTCCTGTAGAGTCTCCAGGAAGGACTACAGCCTTAGTGGCACCATGATTATTAGCTCAGTGAGACCTGTGTTAGACTTCTTACTTACAGAGCTGCAAGATAATACATTTGCATTTTTAAATCTCTAAGTTTGTGGTAATGTTTACAACAGTATTAGAGAACTAATACAGCAAACTCCAAGTGCTGGACAAAAATAGGCCGTTAATCTTCCACATTCACTCTCTTCAAGCTATGAGAAACTATGGTAATGTTGCTCCAATACTACTTCAACAGCAGTCCCTGGTAACTACCATTCTACTCTTTGCTTCTATGAGATTATCTTTTCTAGATTCCATATATAACTGAGAACGTGTCATATTTGACTTTCTGTTTCTGGCTTATTTCACTAAACATAATGCCTTCCAAGTTCATCCATGCTAATGCAAATGACAGGATTTCCTTCATTTGAAGGTTGAATCGTATTCTATTGTGTGCATATGCCACATTTTCTTTATCCATTCATCTGTCTACAAAAATATAGGTTGTTATCCACATTGTGGCTACAGTGATTAGAGCTTCAATGAACATGTGAGTGCTAATATTATTTTGAGACCTTGATTTCAATTCTTTTAAACAAATATCCAGAGTGGGACTGTTGTATTATATGGCAGTTACGTCTTTAATTTTTTTTAGGAAGCTCCAAACTATTTTCCATGGTAGGGGCACCATTTTGTATTACAACCAACAATGCACATGAGTTCCAATTTCTCACATCATTGTCAATACTTGTCTTTTGATTTTTTGATGATAGTCATCGTGACAGGTGTGAAATAATTTTTTATTATGTATTTATTTAAACTTTTAAGTTCAGGGGTACAAGTGCAGGTTTATTACATAGGTAACTTGGGTCATGAGGGTTTGTTGTATAGATTATCTCACCACTCTAGTATTAAGCCTCATATCCATTAGTTATTTTGACTTATCCTCTCCCTCTTCCCACCCTCTATGCTCTGAAAGGCACCAATATGTGTTGTTCCCCTCTATATGCCCATGTGTTCCCATCATTTAGCACCCACTTATAATTGATAACATGTGGTATTTGGTTTTATTTCCTGTTAGTTTTACAAAGATAATGGTCTACAGCTCCATCCACAGTCCTGCAAAGGACATTATCTCATTTTTTATGGCTGTGTAGTATTCCATGGAGTATATGTATCATATTTTCTTCATCCAGTTTATCCCTGATGGACATTTAGGTTGATTCCATGTCATTGCTATTGTGAGTAGTGCTGTAATGAACATACATGTGCATGAATCATATATGAAAAACCCACAGCCAACATCATACTGAATAGGCAAAAGCTGAAAGCATTCCTCTTGAAAACTTGCACAAGACAACTATGCTTTCTCTCACTACTCCTATTCAACATAGTATTGGAAGTTCTGGCCAGGGCAATAACATAAGAGAAAGAAATGAAAGGCGTCCAATAGGAAGAGGGGAAGTGAAACTATCCCTGTTTGCAGATGACATAATCCTACATTTAGAAAACCTTATAGTCTCAGCCCAAAAGTTTCCTAAGCTGTTAAATAACTTCAGCAAATTCTCGGGATACAAAATCAATGTGCAAATATCACTAACATTTCTATACACAAACAACAGTCAAGCTGGGAGCCAAATCAGGGATATTTCATTGTAGTTTTGATTTGTATTTCCTCGATGAATACTGATGTTGAGATTTTCTTCATGATACCTGTTGATCATTCGATGTCTTCTTTGGAGAAATGTCTATTCAAGTTTCAGCTCATATTTTAACTGGGTTTTTTTTGGTATGGAATTGTAGAAGTGCCTTATATATTTTGGATGTGAACTATTTATCAGAAATGTGGTGTGAAAATATTTTCTCCTATTCTAAAGACTGCTTTTGACTCTGTTAGTTGTTTCCTTTTTCTAAAGAAGCCTTTTATTTTAATGAAGTCCCCTTGTTTACATTTGCTTTTCTTGCCTGTGCTTTTGGTGTCATAGTCATAAAATCACAGCCAAGAAAAATGCCATTAAATTCTCCCCTATGTTTTCTTTTAGAAGTTTTAGAGTTTCAGCTTTTACAATTAAGCATTTAATCAATTTTGAGTTGAATTTTATATATGGTTCAAGATAAGGGTCTAATTTTCCTATTCTGCATGTGTATATCCACTTTTCCCAGCACGATTTATTAAACAGAATACCTTTTTCTCTATTGTGTATTTTTGGCAATCTTATTGAAGATCAGTTGACCATTTATTTCTGGGCTATCTATTCTCTTCCATTAGTCTAAATGTGTATCTTTATGTTTATACCATACTGTTCCCAAAACTGTAGCCTTTAATATGTTTTAAAATTGAGAGAGTAATGCCTGCAAATTTTTGTTTTCCTCAAGATTTATTTGGATGTTTGTTCTTTTTTAGTTCCATATGAATTGTAGAATCTCTGTGTTTGTGTGTGTGTGTGTGTGTGTGTAAATACCATAGGAACTTTGGCTGAGTTTGCATTGAATCTATATATCCCTTTTAGTAGTGTGTACATTGAAACAATATTAAAGCTTCCAATCCATAAACACAGAAAGTCTTTTCATATGTTTGTGACTTCCATAATTTCTTTCATCAATAACATGCAGTTTTCCATGTAGAATTTTTTTACCATCTTAGTTTATTTCTATTTTATTGGTGTTATTGTAAATGAGATTTTTTTTCAGATTTTTAAAAATCGTTTTCTATTGTACAAAAACATAATTTATATATAACAGAAATTATATGTTGATTTTTTATTCTATTAACGTTATTAAATTTATTAATTCTAAAATTCTGTTAAGTCTTTAAGGCCTTGTCCCTTAAAAATTATATCATCTGCAAACAGAGATCACTTTATTTCTTCCTTTCCTATTTGGATGCCTTTTATTTATTTTTCTTTCCTAATTACTCTGGCTAGGACATTTTATACTATGTTGAATAAAAGTAAGGAGGTGGCATTACTTGATTTTTCCTGATCCTAGGGGAAACAGTTTCGGTCTTTCCAGATGAGTGTGATGCTAGCTATTGGCTTCTCTTATATAGCCATTGTTATAATGAGTCAATTTCCTATTTCTAGATTGTTGAGAGTTTTTATCATGACAGCCTGTTGAATTTTGTCAATTTATTTTTCTGCATGTGACTTATTCTTTATCCTGTTATCATGGCATTGCACATTAATTGATGCGGATATGTTGAATTATCTTTGCATCCCAATCATACATCCCACTTTGTCATGATTAATGATCCTTCTAATGTGCTGTTTAGTTTGGTTTGCTGATATTTTCTTGAGAACTTTTGTATCTATATTGACCACAATATTGGCCAGTGCCTTTGTCCAACTTTGCTATAAGAGTCATGTTGGCCTTACAAACTGAGTTTGGAAGTGTCCTCTCTTCTTCAGTCTGCTAGGAGATTTTGAGAATAACTGGTATTAATTCTTTCTCAAGTATTTTGTAGAATTCACTAGTAAACCCAGGGATTCACAGATCCAGAGCTTTTTTTGTTGTTGTTAGGTTGTGCTTTAATTACCAATATAAAGTCCTTAACAGTTACAGGTCTGTTTAGATTTTCTGTTTCATTATGATTCACTGTTGTGAGGTTGAATGTTTTTAGGAGGTATCCATTTTTTTTTAGGTTATCCAATTTGTATAATTGTTAATAGTATTCTATTATTGCCTTTTTTATTTTTTGGCACAAGTTATAATGTCTTCTCTTTTATTTCTGAATTTATTTATATGTTCTCTTTTGTTCTTAATAAGTCTAGCTAAGGATTGTCCATTTAATATTTTCAAAAAATAAACTCTTTGGTTGATTTAATCAGTTTTTTAAAAATTTCCTGTATTGTTTATCTTGGCTCTGAGTTTTGTGATTTTTTTTTTTTTTTTTGAGTCAGAGTCTACCTCTGTCACCCAGGCTGGAGGGTGGTAGCGTGATCTTGGCTCACTGCAACCTCCACTTCCCAGGTTCAAAATATTAGTGATCTCATCCTCCTGAGTAGCTGGGATTACAGGTGCCCGCCACCACACCGAGCTAATTTTTGTATTTTTTTGTAGAGACAGCGTTTCACCATGTTACCAGGCTGGTCTTGAACTCCTGACCTCAAGTGATCTGCCCACCTCGGCCTCACAAAGTGCTAGAATTAAAGGCGTGAACCACAATGCCTGGCCTGTTAGGTCCATTGGTCTGTAGTGCTTATTCAACTTTTTTATTTCTGTAATATTTCTTTTTAATTTTGTGGATACATAGTAAGTTTAAGTGTTTATAGTGCACATAATGTTTTGATACAGAGATGCAAAATGAAGTAAACACATCATGGAGAATGGGGTATGCATCCCTTCAAGCATTTATCCTTTGATTTATAAATGGTCTAATTATATTTCTAAATTTATTTCAAAATTTATAATTAAGTTATTGTTTACTAAAGTCACCCTATTGTGCTATAAAAAAGTAGGTCTTATTGTTTCTGATTTCTGTACCCCCAAAATAGATTAAACATACCCACCTCTCTTCCCCTGGCTCCTGCCCACTCCTACACTTTCCAGTCTCTGGTAACAATCCTTCTACTCTCTATCTGCATGAGTTCAATTGATTTTATTTTTAGAATAGCTCACACAGTTATGTGAGAACATGTGATGTTTGTCTTTCTGCACCTGGCTTCTTTCAATTAACATTATGATCTTCACTTCCATCCACGTTGCTGCAAATGACTGGATCTCATTATTCCTTATGGATGAATAGTACTGCAGTCCTAATATGTACCACATTTTCTTTATCCATTGATCTGTTGATGGACACTTAGGTTGGTTCTAAATCTTAGCTGTTGTAAACAGTGCTGCAATAAACATAGGAGGGCAGATATATTTTTGATGCACTAATTTTCTTTCTTTTGGGGATATACATAGCAGTGAGATTGCTGGATTGTATGGTAGCTATATTTTATTTTTTTGAGGAACCTCCAAACTGTTCTCCATACTGCTGTTATTAATTTACATTCCCACCAATAGTGTACAAGTGTTCCCTTTTCTCCACCTCCTCACCAGTATTTACTATTACCTGTATTTTGGATAAAAGGCATTTTAAATGGAGTGAAATGACATCTCATTTTAGTTTTGATTTGCATTTATCTGATGATCAATAATGTTGAACAACTTCTCATATGCCTGTTTGCCATTGGTATGTCTTCTTTTTATACATGTCTATTCAAATCTTTTGTCTATTTATTGATTAGATTAGTAGAATATTTCCTATAGAGTTGTTTGAGATCCTTATATATTCTAGTTACTAATCCCTTGTCAGAGGGGTAGTTTGCAAATCTTTTCTCACATTCTGTGGGTTGTATCTTCACTTTGCTTATTGTATCCTATTCTGTGCAAAAGCTTTTCAACTTTATGTGATCCCATTTGTCTATGTTTCCTTTGGTTGCCAGTACTTGTAAGGTATTGCTCAAGAAATCTTTGCCCAAATGTCCTGAAGGTTTTCCCCAATATTTTCTTGTAGGATTTTCATAGTCTCAGGTTATAGATTTAAGCATTTAATCCATTTTGATTTCATTTTCTATATGGTGAGAGACAGGTGTATAGTTCCATTCTTTGGCATACAGATATCCAGTTTTCCCAATGTCATTTATTGAAGAGGCTATCTTTTCTCCAGTATATTCTTGGCATCTTTGTAAAAAATGTGTTTACTGTAGGTGTGTACATTTGTTTCTTGGTTCTCTATGCTGTTGCATTGGTCTATGTATTTGTTTTTATGCCAGTGCCATGCTGTTTTGGTTATTATGGCACTATAGTATAATTTGATAGAGGTAACGTGATTCCTCCAGTATTGTTCTTTTTGCTTAGGATAGTTTTGGCTATTCTGCATCTTTTTTGTTTCCCTATAAATTTTAGAATTGTTTTTTCTATTCTGTGAAGAACGTCTTTGCTATTTTAATAGGTATTGCATTGAATCTGTAGATTGCTTTGGTTTGTACGGACATTATGACAATATTGATTCCTCCAATCCATGAACATGGAATATTTTCCTATTTTTTGGTGTCTTTTTCAATTTTCTTCATCAGTGTTTTATAATTTTTAGTATAGAGATCTTTCACTTCTTTGGTTAATTCCTAGGAATTTAATTTCATTTGTGGCTATTGTAAATCAGAGTAAATTTTCATTTTTTCACATTGTTCACTATTGGCATAAAGAAGAAATGCTGATTTTTGTATGTTGATTTTGTATCCTCTAAATTTACTGAGTTCCTCTATCAGTTCTCATGGTTTTCTTGTGGAGTCTTTATGTTTTTCCAAATATAAGATCATATCATCTGCAAACAATGATAGTTTGACTTCCTTTCCAATTTTGATGGCCTTTATAGCTTTCTCTTGTCTAATTGCTGTACCTAGCACTTCCAGTACGTTGCTGAATAACACTGGTGACAGTGAGCATCCTCGTTGTCTTCAAGATCTTAGAGAAAAGGCTTTCAATTTTTCCCACACAGCATGATATTAGCTATGGGTCTGTCATATGTGGCTTTTGTTATGTTGAGTTGTGCTCCATCTGTACCTAGGTTTTGAGGATTTTCATAATAAAAGGATGTTGAATTCTACTGAATGCTTTTTCAGCATCAATTGAAATGATCATATGACTTTGATGCTTCATTCTATTCATATAATGTATCATGTTGATTCATTTGTATATGTTGCATCATCCTTGCATCCCAGGGAAAAATCCTGTTTGGTCATGAGAAATGATCTTTTTAATGTATCCTGGAATTTTGTTTGCTACTATTCTGTTTTGGATTTTTGCATCAATATTCAGCAGATATATTGGCCTATAGTTTTCATTTTTGATATGTCTTTGTCTAGGTTTGGTATCAGAGAAATACTGGCCTCATAGAATGAGTTTGAAATTATGCCTTCATCTATTTTTCAGAATAGTTTGAGTAAGATTCGTATTAGCCCTTTAAATGTTTGGTAGAATTCAGTAGTGAATCCATCAGTTCTTGGGCTTTTCTCTACTGGGAGACTTTTTATTATGGCTGTGATCCTGTTACTTATTGGTCAGTTCACGTTTTGTATTTCTTCTTGATTCAATGTTGGTAGTTTGTATGTATCGGGCAATTTGTTCATTTCTTCTAGATTTTCCAACTTATTGGTATATAGTTGTTCATATTAGCCACAACTGATCATTTTAATTTGTGCAATATCAGTTGTAATGTCTCCTTTTTCATTTGTGATCTTATTTCTTTAGATCTCCTTTCTTTTCTTCTTAGTCTAGCTAAAGGTCAGTCAATTTTATCTTTTTTAAAACAATACAACTTTTTCTTTACTTGATATCTTGTATTTTTGTTTCATTTGCATTTCATTTATTTCAGCCCTGATTTTTAACATTTCTTTTCTTCTACTAATTTGGGGTTTGTCTTGGTCTTGCTTTTCTAGTTCTTTAAGGTGCACTGTTAGATTGTTTACATGAAGTCTTTCCTCTATTTGGATGTAGGCACTTATAGCTATAAACATCCCCCTAAATACTGCTTTTACTGTATACTATAGGTTTTGGTATGCTGTGTTTTCATAATCATTTGTTTCAAGAAATTTTTAATTTCCTTCTTAGTTTTTTCATTGACCCACTGGTCATTCAGGAGTACATTGTTTAATATCCATGTATTTATATAGTTTCTAAAATTCCTCTTTTTATTAATTTATAGTTTTATTCCATTGTGGTCATGGAAGACGCTTGATATCATTTCAGTTTTTGAATGTTTTAAGACTTGTTTTCTGAACTAACATATGATCTATCCTTGAGAATGATCCATGGGATGAGGAAAAGAATGTTTATTCTGCAGCTCTTAGATGAAATGTTCTGTCAATATCTATTAGATCCATTTGGTCTGTAATGCAGATTAAGTCTGATGTTTCTTTGTTGATTTTGTGTCTGGAACATCTGTCCAATGCTAAAAGTGGAGTGTTGAAGTCTCCAGCTATAATACAGGGGCCTATCTCTCTCTTTGGCTGAAACAATATTAGCGTTCTATATCTGGGTGCTCCAGTGATGGAGGCATATATATTTAAGATTATATCATCATCATGCTGAATTGACTCTCTAATTATTATATAGTGATCTTCTTTGTCTCTTCTTATAGCTATTTTCCTGAAATCTCTTTGTTTGACATAATAGTGACTCCCTCTTTTTTTGGCTCCCAATGGCTTGAGATTTCTTTTTCCAGCCCTTTTTTTCTTTTCAGTCTATGTGTATCTTTATAGGTGAAGCGTGTTTCTTCTAGGCAACAGACCAATAGGTCTTTTTTTTATATACATTCAGACAGTCTATATCTCTTAACTGGAGATTTTAGTTCATTTACTTTCTATGAAATTATTGATAAGTAAGGACTTACTCTTACAATTTTATTATTGTTTTCTGGTTGTTTTGCAGTCTCTTTCCTTCCAGTATTCCTCTAGTGAAGGTGACTTTCTCTGGGATATAATTTAGTTTCTTGCTTTTTACTTTTTATGTATCCATTGTATGTTTTTTGGTTTGAGGTTACCCTGAGGTTTACAAATCCTATCTTATAACCTATTATTTTAACCTAATAACAACACTGTTGGCACAAAAAAGTAATTAGCAAAAAGAAAACTAAAAATGATTCTACACCTTAACTGTATCTCCCTGCTTTTTAACATTTTATTGTTTATATTTATGTCTTATTTTCTTGACTATGTACTGAAAAGTTGTCGTGGTTGTTATATTTGATTAGTTTATCCTTTATACTTTGGTTAAGAGGAGTTTACATACCACAGTTACAGTGTTATACTATTCTGTGTTTATCTGTGTGCTTACTATTGTCAGTGGGTTTTGCACTTTCAGGTGATTATTTATTGCTCGTTAATTTCCTTTTCTTTCTGATTGATATACTCCCTTTAGTATTTCTTAGAAAACAGGTTTGGTATTGATAAAATCTCTCATCTTTTGTTTGCCTCGGAAAGTCTTTATTTCTTCTCCACATTTGAAGGATATTTTCATTGGATATACAATTCTAGGTTAACAGTTATTTTCCTTCAGCACTTAAAATATGTCATGCCACTGTCTCAGGGCCTGTAAGATTTCCACTGAAAAGTCTGCTCTCAGATATATTGAAGCTCCATTGTATGTCATTTGTTTCTTTTCTTTTGCTGCTTTTAGAATCCTTTCTTTATCTTTGACCTTTGGGAGTTTATTAATTCCTTTGAGGTAGCTGTCTTTGGGTCCAATCTGCTTGGTGTTCTGTAACCTTCTTCAACGTGGATACTGATATCTTTATCAAGGTTTAGGATAAACCTTGAGATAATTTCATAAAATGACATTATCAACTGCAATAGAATATCACCAAATGTCATATTTTATGGATCCTTAAAGCATCTTATTCCTAATATTTACATAAAAAGCTTTTTTGTTAGTCTATTGTAAACTCCAAGTGTTATATGTATTACCTCAGACATCAGTGACTAAAACATTTGTCTACATTTTTCACCAAAGGTTTTCCATGCAGCAGCTTTAACACTGGGCAAGTTCTACACAAAGTGAGAAATCCAAGGCTTTTGATCTGTTCTTCAATGGAGCCACCAGACAGGTTAATAAATGACAAATCCTCTCAAATGAGTTCCACTCTGCTTCCTACAGTATTGTGCTGATATCAGAAATGTGTGCTTTTATTTTGATGGCTAGCATTAAGCTGGGGAGTGGGGAATGAGACCAGGTAAGTTATAATGCTGCACAGTTTGCCGTTCTTATCAACATCAGAGAGTTATTCTTCAGTAAGCATTTATCTTCTTGCTGCAAGATTTTGGTTAGTTTCCAGAATTCCACAAAAGTTTATTCTGACTGTCTTTGCTGGTTTTATTCTCGCTTTTGTGAAAGTATAAACTTTGGGTGTTCCTTATTTCATAATTGTCACTGAAGTCTTCCCTGTGCCTGTTTATTAAATCCCTTGAAATCCCTTTTTCTTGGTGAACTCAAAATGTTCTAGAGTAAATACTCTAGATTTTTAAAATAAGATACATAACTGATAAACATCATAGTCATTGAATTTCTATAGCATTTTTAGTTTGCTTTTATTCTTAGTAATTATTTTCCAATTATCTTCCCGAGAGTTTCCAACAATGTATACACACTCATCAGTAACATATGAGCGCTTTGTTTTAAAGCTCTCATTACAGAGTCAGTTATGTTAAATACTGAATATAGCAGATCAGGGAACTTGGGAGGCAAACTACAAGTATCATCAGTTTTAAAATATTTGCAATTTTAGGTGGAGCCAAGATGGCCAAATAGGAACAGCTCCAGTCTACAGCTCCCAGCATGAGCGACACAGAAGATGAATAATTTCTGCATTTCCAACTGAGGTACCAGGGGCATCTCACTGGGGATTGTCGGACAGTGGGTGCAGGACAGTGGGTGCAGTACACCGAGCCTGAGCCGAAGCAGGGCAAGGCATCGCCTCACCTGGGAAGTGCAAGGGGTCAGGGAATTCTCTTTCGTCCTAGCCAAGGAAAGGGGTGACAGACGGTACGTGGAAAATCAGGTCACTCCCAACCTAATAGTGCACTTTTCCAACAGTCTTCGCAAACGGCACACCAGGAGATTATATGCTGTGCCTGGCTCAGAGGGTCCTACGCCCTCAGAGCCTCGCTCATTGCTAGCACAGCAGTCTGAGATCAAACTGCAAGGCAGCAGCGAGGCTGGGGAAGGGGCGCCCGCCATTGCCCAGGCTGAATAGGTAAACAGAGCGGCCGGGAAGCTCGAACTCAGTGGAGCCCACTGCAGCTCAAGGAGGCCTGCCTGCCTCTGGGGACTCCACCTCTGGGGGCAGGGCATAGCCAAACAAAAGGCAGCAGAAACCTCTGCAGACTTAAATGTCCCTGTCTGACAGCTTTGAAGAGAGTAGTGGTACTCCCAGCATGCAGCTTGAGATCTGAGAACGGACAGACTGCCTCCTCAAGTGGGCCCCTGACCCCCGAGTAGCCTAACTGGGAGGCACTCCCCAGTAGGGGCAGACTGACACCTCACACGGCCAGGTATTCCTCTGAGACAAAACTTCCAGAGGAACGATCAGGCAGCAACATTTGCTGTTCACCAGTTTCTGCTGTTCTGCAGCCTCTGCTGCTGATATCCAGGCAAACAGGGTCTGGAGTGGAACTCTGGCAAACTCCAACAGACCTGCAGCTGAGGGTCCTGACTGTTAGAAGGAAAACTAACAAACAGAAAGGACATCCACACCAAAACCCCATCTGTACGTCACCATCATCAAAAACCAAAGGTAGATAAAACCACAAAGATGGGGATAAAACAGAGCAGAAAAACTGAAAATTCTAAAATCAGAGTGGCTCTCCTCCTCCAAAGGAATGCAACTTCTCATCAGGAACTGAACATAGTTGGACAGAGAATGACTTTGACGAGGTGAGAGAAGAAGGCTTCAGACGATCAAAATACTCCAAACTAGAGGAGAAGTTTGAACCCATGAAGAAGTTAAAAACCTTGAAAAAAGAATAGACAAATGGCTAACTAGAATAACCAATGCAGAGAAGTCCTTAAAGGACCTGATGGAGCTGAAAACCATGGCACGAGAACTATGTGACGAATGCACAAGCTTCAGTAGCCAATTTGATCAACTGGAAGAAAGGGTGTCAGTGATGGAAGATCAAATGAATGAAATGAAGCAAGAAGAGAAGTTTAGAGAAAAAAGAATAAAAAGAAATGAACAAAGCCTCCAAGAAATATGGGACTATCTGAAAAGACCAAACCTACATCTGATTGCTGTACCTTAAAGTGACGGGGAGAATGGAACTAAGTTGGAAAAAACTCTGAAGGATATTATCCAGGAGAACTTCCCGAACCTAGCAAGGCAGGCCAACATTCAAATTCAGGAAATACAGAGAACGCCACAAAGATACTCCTCGAGAAGAGCAACTCCAAGACACATAATTGTCAGATTCACCAAAGTTGAAATGAAGGAAAAAAAGTTAAGGGCAGCCAGAGAGAAAGGTCGGGTTACCCATAAAGGAAGCCCATCAGACTAAAAGCTGATCTCTTGGCAGAAACTCTACAAGCCAGAAGAGATTGGGGGCCGATATTCAACATTCTTAAAGAAAAGAATTTTCAACCCAGAATCTCATATCCAGCCAAACTAAGCTTCATAAGTGAAGGAGAAATAAAATCCTTTACAGACAAGCAAATGCTGAGAGATTTTGTCACCATCAGGCCTGCCCTAAAAGAGCTCCTGAAGGAAGCAATAAACATAGGAACAACTGGTACCAGCCACTGCAAAAAATATGCCAAATTGTAAAGACCATCGAGGCTAGGAAGAAACTGCATCAACTAATGAGCAAAATAACCAGCTAACATCATAATGACAGGATCAAATTCACACATAACAATATTAATCTTAAATGTAAATGGACTAAATGCTCCAATTAAAAGACACAGACTGGCAAATTGGATAAAGAGTCAAGACCCATCAGTGTGCTGTATTCAGGAAACCCATCTCATGTGCAGAGACACACATAGGCTCAAAATAAAGGGATGGAGGAAGATCTACCAAGCAAATGGAAAACAGAAAAAGGCAGGGGTTGCAATCCTAGTCTCGGATAAAACAGACTTTAAACCAACAAAGATCAAAAGAGACAAAGAAGGCCATTACATAATGGTAAAGGGATCAATTCAACAAGAAGAGCTAACTATTCTAAATATATATGCACCCAATACAGAAGCACGCAGATTCATAAAGCAAGTCATTAGAGTCATAAAAAGACTAAGACTCCCAAATAATAACTATGGGAGACTTTCACACCCCACTGTCAATATTAGACAGATCAACAAGACAGAAAGTTAACAAGGATATCCAGGAATTGAACTCAGCTCTGCATCAAGCAGACCTAATAGACATCTACAGAACTCTCCACCCCAAATCAACAGAATATACATTATTTTCAGCACCACACCACACCTATTCCAAAATTGACCACATAGTTGGAAGTAAAACACTCCTCAGCAAATGTAAAAGAACAGAAATTATAACAAACTGTCTCTCAGACCACAGTGCAATCAAACTAGAACTCAGGATTAAGAAACTCACTCAAAACCACTCAACTACATGGAAACTGAACAACCTGCTCCTGAATGACTACTGGGTACATAATAAAATGAAGGCAGAAATAAAGATGTTCTTTGAAACCAATGACAACACAGACACAACATACAAGAATCTCTGGGACACGTTCAAAGCAGTGCGTAGAGGGAAGTTTATAGCAATAAATGCCCATAAGAGAAAGCAGGAAAGATCTAAAATTGACACCCTAACATCACAATTAAAAGAATTAGAGAAGCAAGAGCAAACACATTCAAAAGCTAGCAGAAGGCAAGAAATAACTAAGATCAGAGCAGAACTGAAGGAAATAGAGACATAAAAACCCTTCAAAAAAAATCAATGAATCCAGGGCTGGTTTTTTTGAAAAGATCAACAAAATTGATAGACTGCTAGCAAGACTAATAAAGAAGAAGAGAGAGAAGAATCAAATAGACGCAATAAAAAATAATAAAGGGGTTATCACCACCGATCCCACAGAAATACAAACTACCATCAGAGAATACTATAAACACCTCTATGCAAATAAACTAGAAACTCTGGAAGAAAAGGATAAATACCTTGACACATACACCCTCCCAAAACTAAACCAGGAAGAAGTTGAATCTCTGAACAGACCAATAACAGGCTCTGAAGTTGCGGCAATAATTAATAGCTTACCAACCAAAAAGAGCCCAGGACCAGACGGATTCACAGCCAAATTCTTCCAGAGGTACAAGAAGGAGCTGGTACCATTCCTTCTGAAACTATTCCAATCAATAGAAAAAGAGGGAATCCTCCCTAACTCATTTTATGAGGTCAGCATCATCCTGATACCAAAGCCTGACAGAGACACAACAAAAAAAAGAGAATTTTAGACCAATATCCCTGATGAACATCAATGCAAAAATCCTCAATAAAATACTGGCAAACCAAATCCAGCAACACATCAAAAAGCTTATCCACCATGATCAAGTGGGCTTCATCCCTGGGATGCAAGCCTGGTTCAACATACGAAAATCAATAAATGTAATCCAGCATATAAACAGAACCAAAGACAAAAACCACATGATTATCTCAATAGATGCAGAAAAGGTCTTTGATAAAATTCAACAACGCTTCATGCTAAAAACTCTCAATAAATTAGGTATTGATGGGATGTATCTCAAAATAATAAGAGCTATCTATGACAAACCCACAGCCAATATCATACTGAATGGGCAAAAACTGGAAGCATTCCCTTTGAAAACTGGCACAAGACAGGGATGCCCTCTCTCACCACTCCTATTCAACATAGTGTTGGAAGTTCTGGCCAGGGCAATCAGGCAGGAGAAGGAAATAAAGGGTCATCAATTAGGAAAACAGGAAGTCAAATTGTCCCTGTTTGCAGATGACATGATTGTATACCTAGAAAACCCAATTGTCTCAGCCCAAAATATCCTTAAGCTGATAAGCAACTTCAGCAAAGTCTCAGGATACAAAATCAATGTACAAAAATCACAAGCATTCTTATACACCAATAACAGACAAACAGAGAGCTAAATCATGAGTGAACTTCCATTCACAATTGCTTCAAAGAGAATAAAATACCTAGGAATCCAACTTACAAGGGATGTGAAGGACCTTTTCAAGAAGAACTACAAACCACTGCTCAAGGAAATAAAAGAGGATACAAAGAAATGGAAGAACATTCCACGCTCATGGGTAGGAAGAATCAATATCGTGAAAATGGCCATACTGCCCAAGGTAATTTATAGATTCAATGCCATCCCCATCAAGCTACCAATGAATTTCTTCACAGAAATGGAAAAAACTAACTTAAAGTTCATATGGAACCAAAAAAGAGCCCACATGGCCAAGTCAATCCTAAGCAAAAAGAACAAAGCTGGAGGCATCATGCTACCTGACTTCAAACTATACTACAAGGCTACAGTAACCACAACAGCATGGTACTGGTACCAAAACAGAGATATAGATCAATGGAACAGAACAGAGCCCTCAGAAATAATGCCACATATCTACAACTACCTGATCTTTGACAAACCTGACAAAAACAAGAAATCGGGAAAGGATTCCCTATTTAATAAATGGTTCTGGGAAAACTGGCTAGCCATATGTAGAAAGCTGAAACTGGATCCCTTTCCTTACACCTTATACAAAAATTAACTCAAGATGGATTAAAGACTTAAATGTTAGACCTAAAACCATAAAAACTCTAGAAAGAAACCTAGGCAATACCATTCAGGACATAGGCATGGGCAAGGACTTCATGTCTAAAACACCAAAAGCAACGGCAACAAAAGCCAAAATTGACAAATGGGATCTAATTAAACTCAAGAGCTTCTGCACAGCAAAACAAACTGCCATCAAAGTGAACAGGCAACCTACAGAATGGGAGAAAATTTTTCCAATCTACTCATCTGACAAAGGGCTAATATCCAGAATCTACAATGAACTCAAACAATTTTACAAGAAAAAATCAACCCCATCAACAAGTGGGCAAAGGATATGAACAGACATTTCTTAAAAGAAGACATTTATGCAGCCAAAAAACACATGAAAAAATGCTCATCATCACTGGCCATCAGAGAAATGTAAATGAAAACCACAATGAGATACCATCTCACACCAGTTAGAATGGCAATCATTAAAAAGTCAGGAAACAACAGGTGCTGGAGAGGATGTGGAGAAATAGGAACACTTTTACACTGTTGCTGGGACTGTAAACTAGTTCAACCCTTGTGGAAATCAGTGTGGCGATTCCTCAGGGATCTAGAACTAGAAATACCATTTGACCCAGCCATCCCACTACTGGGTATATACCCAAAGGATTATAAATCATGCTGCTATAAAGACACATGAGGCACTATTCACAATAGCAAAGACTTGGAACCAACCCAAATGTCCAACAATGATAGAGTGGATTAAGAAAATGTGGCACATATACACCCTGGAACACTATGCAGCCATAAAAAATGATGAGCTCATGTCCTTTGTAGGGACATGGATGAAGCTGGAATCCATCATTCTCAACAAATTATCACAAGGACAAAAAACCAAACATGGCATGTTCTCACTCATAGGTTGGAATTGAACAATGAGAACACATGGACACAGGAAGGGGAACATCACACACCAGGGCCTGTTCTGGGGTGGGGGGAGGGGGGAGGGGGGAGGGATAGCATTAGGAGATATGCCTAATAATAAATGACGATTTAATGGGTGTAGCACACCAACATGGCACATGTAAATATATGTAACAAACCTGCACGTTGTGCACATGTACCCTAAACCTTAAAGTATAACAAAAAAAACTCTAGTAAGAAAAAAAAAACATGTTTCATATTTTTAAAATTTAAAAAAAAAATTTAATGTTAATTGGTAAATATATTTAATCTTTTTTAGATTTGAATTTTTGTGGTGGTTAATGAAATTAAAACATTTTATTTGCTTATTAGGGAAAATGGTATTCTAACACTTAAAATACTGAAAACATTTCTGTCATATATATGAAGTAATTTAAACCATAAGATACTCATGTATTTATCTTAAGAGTGAATCTTTATATATAACTATTCTTAAGGCTGTATGTTATTCTGTGTTACTTCCATCTTCTCTCATCTTTTCTTTCTGGGCAGTGATGTAGCATGAAATGTTATTTATTTCTTATATGAAACACTTAAAATTATTAATGGAAATAGTTTCTTAATTTAAATATATACCCCATAAAGAAACAATACTCTAAAGAATTAGCAATTCCCTTTGGAATAAAAAATACAGAATAAAGACTTTTTCTCTCTTCTTACAAAATCTTATACAGTTTCAAATAAAAACAATCAATTCTACATCATTATTTGTATTTTTTATGTAATACCTCTTAAATTTTGGATGGCCTGTCCTTTACAGAAATAACACAGTGGCATCAAGTGAAATTATTAACTGTAATGGAATATCATCAAATGTCAGGTTTTCTTTTTGCTCTTATTTTAGGGGCATTTTACATCTTCTGAGGAGTTGTTTACAGCTTAGAGGAATAAACACTAAATTCTGCAGTATCAAAGACGATGGATGAACTTTGAAATAATTATGTTAATAGAATTAAGCCAGTCATGGAAAGAAAAACACAGTATGGTTCAACTTCATATGATGTATCTAAAATTTTGAAAGTTATAGAATCTGAGAGTAAAATGGTGGTTGTCAGTGGGCGGTTAGGAGAAAATAGGGAGTTATTACTCACAGTGGGTACAAGTTTCAGTTAAACAAGATGAATCAACTCTAGCCATCTGCTATACAACATTGTACTTTTAGTCATCAGTAATTTATCCTGCACTTAAAAATCTGTTAACAGTAGATTTCATATTAAGTTTTTCTACCACAATAAAATATAAATTTTTCATCCCCAAGAATGTGAGAAAATATTTGCAAATCCCATATATGATAAGACTCTAGTGTCCAGAATATATAAAGAATTCTTACAAGTAAGCAACAAAGACAATCATTCTAATTAAAAAATTAGGATATGGCAACCAAGAAGGAGATGCAGTTTGAGTTGGAGACTGAAACCAGTGGCCTAGGGTGGACGCTTAAGAAGCCATGGAAGTATGACAGTGGTGTGTCACACTTGGAATAGGTCACCAACTACGCAGAGAAGGAGATCCAGAGTTCCAGTGAACCTTCAATAGCAGGCCCCAGGATCAGAAACCAAACAGGAGTGGGAGAAAGAACTTGAAAAAGTCAGTGTCAAGAAGGAAGATCCTGGACAGGCGCAGTGGCTCACGCCTGTAATCCCAGCACTTTGGGAGGCCGAGGAGGGTGGATCATGAAGTCAGGAGATTCAGACCATCCTGGCTAACACGGTGAAACCTTGTCTCTACTAAAAATACAAAAAATTAGCTGGGTGTGGTGGCGGGCACCTGTAGTCCCAGCTACTCGGGAGGCTGAGGCAGGAGAATGGCGTGAACCGGGGAGGCAGAGCTTTCAGTGAGCAGAGATCACGCCACTGCACTCCAGCCTGGGCAGCAGAGCGAGACTCCGTTTCAAAAAAAAAAAAAAAAAAAAAAAGGAAGATCCTGAGCTGATAATGACAGAGGTGGAACTCTCTCAAGCAGTAGCAAAAGTAGCAAAATGCAGCTTGCAGGTACATATGGGCAACATGGCAGAAGTTCCTATTACAATAAAGATTTTTTTTGTCTTTAAAATAATAAAAATTGAGCAATGAACTTGAATAAGCATTTCTCCCAAGAAGACATACTAATAGCCAATAAATAAAAAAAAAAGATGCTCAACATCATTGACCTTTAGGACAACATAAATCAGAACCACAATGTGATACCACTTCAAAACTTCTAGGGTGTTTATAATCAAGTAAATGGAAAATAAAGTTCAGTACCACAATGTGATACCACTTCAAAACTTCTAGGGTGTTTATAATCAAGTAAATGGAAAATAAAGTGTTGTGTATGTGAATAAATTGGAACCATCGTCCCTGTCTTGTGTGAATGTAACATGGTGCAGCCACTCTGGAAAAGAGTTTGGCAGTACCTCCAAAATGTAAAAATAAAGTTGACATACAATCTAGAAGTTTCACTCCTAGGTATAAACTCTGAATTAAAAGCATGTTCACACAGTAACATAACATGTGTATTCACAGCAGCATCGTTCATCATAGCCCAAAAGAGGAAAGAAAAGTGTCCATCAACTGAGGAATGTATGAACAAATTATGGTATATTCATACAATGAAACATTATTTCACTATGAAAGATAATGTTATATGCTACAATGTGGATCATGCTTAAGAAACCATGCTAAGTGAAAAGCCAGACACAAAATACTACTTATTGTATAATTCCATTTATATAAAATATGTAGAATAGGCAAATCCCTATAGACAAAAAGAAGATTAACTGTTTCCCAGGACCTCCAATGCAAGGGATGATGATAGGTTGACATCTAAGGAATTCCAGGTTTCTTTTTGGAATCATGAAAATATTCTAAATTTGAATGTGATAATGCTTGCACAATGCCATGAACGTACTATAACAAATTATGCAGTTCAAATGAGTGAATTGTGTCATATGTTACTTTCCAATAAAGCTGTTTAAAAAAGAAGGAAACAGTCACAGGTAAAACCAGAAAGGAGCTAATAAAATAGTTGTTCATTTTTATATAAACTCATGAAGACCCATGTAGAAATACAGAAGATAATGTACTTACTGTTAACCTTTATAGTCTGAAATTAATATCATCAATATAAATTGGGAAAGAATAGGTTTCATGTATGACATGGGTAAGTGTATTAATTTCCTGAGAGTTGAATAAAGATTATCCATATGGAGTGACTAGAATAGACAATTCAAGAAATAATCTTTTAGGAATATTATGTAATGCCAGAAATGCAATGATTTGTAGAGCTACATGTGATGACAAGAGAATGAGAATATGTTGGTAAGAGATAGTGTAAATAAACTAATTTTCTGTACTTTATAGTAGGGACTCATTTATATGAATATAATTATTAGAAATCTTGAGTGTAACCACCAAAAGAACAATTAAAAACAAACAACAGAAATAACAGCAAGAACAAAACTTCATAATAGGGCTTACCCCTTGAGAGTGTGATTTTGAGCAGAGGATGAAAGACAGTTTTATTTTACATTGTATAGCCTCTGATACTATTTGGTATATACTTTTTGGCCTTCCTGCTTGCCTTCCTTTCTTCCTCCTTTCCTGCTTTTCTTCTTTTTGGCTTGCCTTTCATTGTTGTTTTCTTTTTATTCAATGTTCAGCATTATTTCTATAATTAAAACTGATTAATTACAAGTATGTTGACACATATTGCATTTACAAGAAATATCCAGTATAAGCAAATGCATAGAGACAGAAAGCAGATTAGTAGTTGCCCAGGGCTATGAGTGTACAGGGAATTGGGGGTTGACCACTTACAAGTGTAGGAATTGTTTTGAAAGTAAGACTGAACTAACCCAAAAACAAAACTCAAAAACTTCAAATGTAATTTTCAGTAAAAAAGGAAAGATATAGTAAAACATATTGTCTTCAATCAAATAAACACGTGTAAAAATACTGGAAGGAGGCTGGGTGCAGTGGCTGATGCCTGTAATCCCAACATTTTGGGAGGCTGAAGCAAGAAGATGGCTTGAGGTCAGGGTTTAAGACCAGCTTGGTCAACATATATAGAGTCTCTCTCTCTACAAAAAATACAAAAATTAGCTAAGTGTGGTGGTGTGTTCTTGTAGTCCTAGATACTCAGAAGGTTGAGGTGGAAGGATTGCTTGAGCCCAGGAAGTTGAGGCTGCAGTACGTGAGCCATGATCGTGCCCTTATTCCAGCCTAGGTGACGGGGTAAGATCCGATCTTAAAAAAGAAAAAAAAAGCTCTGAAATGTATCCCTTATTATTTTATTTGTTTCCAATTTTTCGTTGATATCAGGATATTTTCCAAACATTCTACAATTAGTTTTTGTCATATTTCTATATTTTTCAAACTACAATGCTTATTTTATGACTAGGCAAATTACTGTCTATGCATCATTGATTAACGCTACTTTACCATAGCTTTGGGATTAGGAAAGTATGAAATAACATTCCAAGCAAATAGAGCTAAAAAATGGTTGACTTTACTAATCTCCGCAGTCTCTTTACAACATTTTTGAATAATTAGGTATAAAAGAGAAAACTGACTTCTTGAAGAGGATGGTATCAATCAAAACCACACAACTTCTCATCCTCCCTGACAAGCAAATGTATTGCAAAAGAGAATACTTTTAAGGATTTAAAAAGACAAATGATTATTTTTAATCTCAGTTTGTATGCCAAATTATAGCCAGTTTTTCTCAGTTTCATGATCCCAAAAGTATGCCCTCCATGAATATGTAGTCTTATAATAAATTAAAAGTTATAAAATTATAGTTTATTTCTTATTTATTACTTATTATAATGTCTACATAAGGATTTTATTATGTTTACAGTAAAATATATTTCTCACTGACTTGAGTTCTGAAATGCAAGCTGGTTTTTGGGTTAATTTTGTAAAAGTGTATCTGGACACATGGGTACCTGTGTCTCAATCAGAGACTGTCATATAGAGACAGAAAGGGGTTTTATTTGTTTGATTGCTTGCTTGTTTTGCCATAAACGTGAAAGTGAATGAGAAAAATTACCAGTGACTTTAGAAATGAATATTTGTCAGAATTTTAACAGCTATTTTTTCTAGTATTGAAGAATTAATTTTCCTTTATGCCTTTGTATTTTTCAAAAATCTCATGTAGCTATATTGAGCATATTTTACTTTGGCATTAAAAATACAAACTAGAATAATAATTTAGTGCAATAATTTATTGGTCACTGTAGAAATTTATAAAACATATAGCATATCTACAAATCACCAGTGATCAGTTGGAAAATAATGGGAAGAGGTATCATTCCCAATAGTAACTGAATTTTTTTTAAATACTGTAAAAATACAAAAGAATCAGCTTAATAATAAATATACTGGACACATTCAAAGAAAACCACACAACTTTACTTACGGATTCAAAAGGAGTTATTGATAAATTCAGACATGAACCAAGCCACTGAAGTTAACGCCTTTATAGCTATAAGTAACTCGTATTTATTTAAGTCTAATCATCTTCCAGAAACTGTGACAAATTTTTATATGTGTTAATTTAACATTATATAGATAACAAACTTAACTGAATTTATTTGTACGTCTAATTCAATACCATGAAAAAAATTAAGAAATTAACTAATGATATAACGGATTTGTTCCTAAGCTTAACTAGATTAAATGAACACATATTTATAATGCTATTGAAAACATAAAAAAATTACAGGGACTTTTCTTGTTACTCATTTGAGCCTATCAAAACATTACAGTAGTACAATTTTCCATAAGACCAGGAGTTGGCAAACGTTTCCCATAAAGGAATCACAAAGTAAACATTTGTGGCTCTTCTAGCCATATATGGTGAATCATTGGTACAACAACTCAACTCTGCTGTTGTATTGTAAAAGCAGCACAGAAAAGACATAAACAAATGGGCATGGGGCTATATTTCAATAAAACTTTATAAGAAAGGTTGTAGGCTGACATTCACAAGCACAGTATATTGACCTAGGTATGAGAGCATAATATGTCATAAAAGTGGCATTTTAATTCTGTTTTTGAAACAATAGGTTCTTCTACCATTGATATTAATATAAATTAATGACTGTCAAAAAATTGAAGAGAAATTAGGTAGATAGTTCCTATATATTATTTAACAAACACATTCCAGATAGAGCATATATTTAAGTGCATTATTTATAAAAAGCACTGGAAGAATATATAGGAATATATATATATATACACACACACATACATACACACACACACACATATACTTGGATTTTATATACATTGGCTTATATAGATATATATGAGCCACATATATCCATATATATGCATATATATGGGCCATATATGTGTGTGTGTAATCTATTTATGAATGGACCATATATATGAATATATGACCGATATACATATATAGGCTCATATTTTTTTCATATATAATATATATATCTGTATTTATATAGAAAATATAGAGAGAATATATGTATATATGAGTCAACATATGTAAAATGCAAGTTTGAGAAAGGAGTGCAAAAGCATGAGAAATGGCAGAAATTATTATTAAAATATTTATTTACTTTTACATAAAAGGTAAATTCACTTAAAAGAACACTCTGAAGAAATGCTTTGCCACATGAGAGAAAAAAGTTATATAAACAGAAAAAAATACATAAGCACATTACTGTAAATATGAAAAAAGCATGAGGAGACAATTAAAATATAGTGAGCTAATCAATATTTGAAAAAAAATTGCCTTAATGCTGAAGAAATGCAAATTAAAACAACAGAATCCCATTTTCACTTATCAGATTGACAAAAATTTTTAAATGATAATACTCATGTTAAAATATTAGTAACAGTTACTTTCTTACATAACTTGGAGGCTTGTAAATTGGTAGAGTTATATTGAGGGTATTTTGTCAATGCATATATTTAAAAATTAATATCTGCATAAATTTTACCTTATAGGAATATATGCCAATAATCTTAGAAACCTGTGAAAAGTTCACTCCAACATGTTTATCACAGAGTTGTTTATGAGCATGAGAAACTCGAGTCAATATAAATGTCAAGCGGTAGTCAATTAAATAACATGTGAAGCATTTATACAATGTTAGATCACGTAGTCTTTAAAAGTGCCATTTTTTCAAGAGCAATGATTATGATATGGTAAGTGGAGAAAGCAAGATTCAAACTAGCATACAAATATAATCTGAAAAATAAAATAATAATGTAAATACATATGCTGAAAATATTAACAGCCCTTGTGTTTATGTACTATAAACATGGGCAATGTTAATTTTCTTTATATTTTCTGGCATTTTTCTAAATGTTTCCTAATAAGCACACATTACTTACCCAGAAAAAAACAGTAAGTAATTTTTTTTATGGAAACAGATGTTTGAATTAAAAAAAAATTTAAGCCATTAAAATTACAGAGGAATGTCTAGTAAGATTTAAATGTCTTCCATATAATCACTAATAAAATAAGGTGTCAAACAGATACATGATATCTTATTGTAAAAATAATACATACAGAAAAAAGATTTTATATAAAAATAAAGCACTGTAAGAAATTATTTCTAAGTGAGGAGATGAAGCATGAAGTTTCTTGTGTTTTGTGTTGTGTTTTCTCTAAATTTGTTACAATTCATTGATATTTTATAGGAAAAAAGTTTATAATAAATATGATAATGCATTATTTTATTAGTTTTAATAAAATTAAAAATGATGACACACTGGATTAACACAGTGCATTTTAACACAGAAAAAAATTTAAAAGATTCATTGATACCTACACCTCATTATTCTGCCTAACTATTCCCTCCAACTTAATCCAATTCAGTCAGTTATTCAAATTGAGATTAGGCATAAGACTAAATAGAGATAACTTTTTGAAAACAAAACTTGGAGTAATCATAGAAGTTGGTTGTATATATTTCAAAGTGTTTATTTCTGAGATATCATCAGCTGCAGTTAAAGATAGAATCATCAAAGGTAATTAGTGTTAGAGGAAGAAAGAAACAAAAATAAGAAAATCAGACAAACAAAAAACATGTGGCCAAGCAAAACAGATGTTAAGTACCTTTTCATGGATATGGCAATAAAACCATAGTCTGGAACAAAATATTTTATTACAGACATGTTCATGCTATACTCTACAAAGAGGAGATAGTGAAAATCTAACAGTGTTATAAACAAAGATATCTTAATAGTCATGTAGGGAAGTGGAAATACATTTTAAAAAGCACTATTTTTTTCAATCTAAATATTAATTTTAGATCCTTCAAATAAACTAAATCATATCTAAATAACAGAGATTCTATATTGCATTTATAAAAACCTAAAGCATTTTTTTGAAAGTTTTTAATAACCTTATGTAATATTCAATGAATACTAAACTGAAAATATCATGTTGACTGTTATTAATTAAAATAAATTTTATACAGAGGCACTCCTATAATATATGTTCAAATCTCATTCAAACTTACCAACCATTTTCTTTTCATATGTGCAATAGGTACTGCCGATGATTATTAATGTGGTTATTTTAATGAAATTAAACAATCCCTTTTTTTCTCTTAGCTTGTTTCTTCTCTAACTGAGTCAGCTCAGGAAAATGTGTTTCTCATGTAAAATATTTCACAGTCAATAAACACTTATAAAATTTAAGATCATGGATATAAGTATTTTATGAAGAGTCTTCTTCATCTAAAAACTGTGATTACGATTTCAGACAATTTTTTAATTAATAATCACTACACATATTTTGTCATTGTTGGCTTTATTTCAAGGTGCTTTTTTTTTCTTATACTTAGTTATGGTTGTGTGAAGCACACTGCCAATGAGCAATTATTTGTGGCATTTTCCTAAGTACTAAGATGATGGTTCCTTGTTTGGAATGAGTTGGTTCAAAAAAAATTTAAAAATAAAATGAAAAGTAATATGAACGGTACGAAGAGCAATATGGTAGAATAGAAGACTCTACCATTTATTTCCCTCTGCAAGGAAACCAATTTAATGACTATCTACAAAAATAAAAATAAATAAATAAATAAATAAATAAATAAATAAATAAATGAAGGACCTTCATAAGGACCAAAAATCAGGTGAGTGCTCACAGTACCTGGCTTTAACATTATATTGCTGAAAGAGGCACTTAAGAGGTAGGAAAAACAGTCTTGAATCCACAACTTTATCCCTTCCCTATCCTGTGGTAGCAGCAACTTAGTGCAGAGAAGCTTTCTGTGTACAGAGGAGAGGAAGAGAGCAGCAATTGTGAGGCATTGAACTAAATGCTTCCCTATCATACCAGAAAGAAAAACTGGAACAAACTCATCTGAGACTCATGCAGAGAGGAAGCATTTAAATCAGCCTTAGACATTGAGGAAGCAACATTTCCAAAACTCTGAACTTGAGTTCACACAAGCATGGCCACTGTGGGCTAAAGTGATCTGGGGCCTAAAATAAACTTGAAAGGCAGTCTAGGTCACAAGGACTGCATCTTCTCGGCTAGTCGTAGTGCTGAACTGGACACAGCGCCAGCAGACGAGGGGCACATGACCTACCTGAGACACCAGACCAGATAGCTAAGTGGGTGCAGTTATCACCCTTCCCCATACATTAGGCAGCACAGCTCACAGCTATAAAATAGACCCCTTCTTTCCACTTGAGGAAAGGAGAGAAAAGAATGGGGAAGAGTCTGTCTTACATCTTGGATCCCAGCTCAGCCACAGCAGGAATAAGGCTGAACAGAGTTGTGAGACCACGGTTCCAGGCCCTAGCTCAAGGATTACATTTCTAGACACACATAGGGAGCAAAAGGAAGCCATTGCCTTGAAGGTAAATAACCAAACCCAGTAGACTTCAACACCTGGTAATAAAGAGCCCTTGGGCTCTGAAAGTGGATGGAATAGTAAAGGGGACTTAATTTTGCACCTTAGGTACCAGCTTGATCAAAGGGGTAAAGCACCAAGTGGACTCTTGGGGTCACTGATTTCAGGTGTTGGCTCTTGGATGGCATTCCTGGACCTGCCCATAGCCAGAGGGAAGCCCACCACTTTGAAGGGTGAGTCCCAAGCTAGGCAATATTAACCATGAGCTGAATGAAGAGCCCTAGCATCTTAAGGGAACATTAGTGGTTTTCTGGCAGTACTCCCTGTGTGCCTGTGGTGACAGTAACAACAAAGTGAGGCTCGTCTGCCTTTGGAAAGGGTAGGGGAGAGTGGGAAGGATTGTGACTTGTGATTTCAGTGGCAGATCAGCCACAGTACAATACAACAGATAGAAATCGAAGGTTTTGGACTCTAATCCCTGGATGCTGGATGGCACCTTTGGAAACACCTGGGGCCTGGTGTGGCTGGACACAGGTCTGGCTGGCTTTGACACCTGCTGATTATAGAGCCCCAGGTTTTTGAGAGGACATAAGTGGTGACCAGAGTGTGACTACAAGAGGACTTGTGTTTGACACAGTGCTGTGGTGGAATCAGGACTCACCAAGCATGGTCCTAGTGGTTGTAGTCACAAGGGTACTTCTACGGCTTGACTGTCAGATTTAGGAGGTACAGAACAGAGAGAAAGAGACTCTGGATGTTTGTGAGAAAGTAAGGGAAAATAATGAGTCTCTGCCTGGGTAATCCAAAGAATTCTTCTGGACCTTGTCCAAGACCATCAATGTGGAACCTCTACAAGTCTGCAAGAACAAAAGTGTTACTGGACTTGGGGTGCCCTCTAAAGAAGATACAGCTTGGATTACAAGACCAAAATGTTTTCAAATATCTGGAAAGTCTTCCCAAGATGGAACAGTACAAACCAGTCCAGAATGTGAAGACTACAATCAACACCTAACTTTTCTATGCCCAGACACAAATAAACATCAACAAGTACCAAAGCAATCCAGGAAAGCATTACCTCATTAAAAGATCTAAATAAGGCATCAGGGACTAATCCTGGAGAAATAGAGATATGAGATCTTTCAAAAAGAAAATTTCAAATAGCTGTTTGATGAAACTCAAAGAAACTCAAAATAACACAGAGAAAGAATTCAGAATTTCATCAGATAAATTTAACAAAGATAATAAAATAATTAAAGATAATTTAGCAAAAAATGCTGGAGTGGAAAAATACAAGTGGCATACTGAAGGATGCATCAGAGTCCTTTAAAAGCAGAATTGATCAGGCAGAAGAAAGAATTAGTAAGTTTGAAGACAGGCTATTTGAAAACAAACAGTCAGAGGAAACGAAAGAAAAAAGAATAAATAAAATAAAGAATGCTCACGGAAAACTAGAAATAGCCTCAAAAGAACAAGTCTAAAAGTTAATAACCTCAAAGTGTAGGTAGAGAAAGACATAAGGGTAAGAAGTTTATTCAAAGGCATGACAGCGGAGAACTTTCCAAACATAGATAAATATGTTAAAATCCAAGTAAAAGAAGGCTATAGAACACCAAGCAAATTTAAACTTCCCAAATGTGGAAAATATGTTAAAATCCAAGTAAAATAAGGCTATAGAATACCAAGAAAATTTAATTCAAAGAAAACTACCTCAAGGCATTTAACAATCAAACTCCCAAAAGTCAAGAATAAAGAAAGGATCCTAAAAGCAGCAACAGAAAAGAAACAAATAGCATACAATGGAGTACCAAAACTTCTGGCAGCAGATGTTTCAATGGAAGCCTTACAGGACAGGAGAGAGTAGCATGACATATTTAAAGTGCTTGAGCAAAAAGTAAGCCTTTTACCCTAGAATCATATATCCAGAGAATTAATCTTTCAAACATGAAGGTGAAATAAAGACTTCCCAAGCAAACAAAAGAAATTTCATCAACACCAGACCCGTCCTACAATAAGCACTAAAAAGATTACTTTCATCAGAAAAAAAATGAATTGTAATGAACAAAAAGAAAACATCTGAAGGTTAAAAAAAAAAGTCACTGGTAATAGTAACTACAAAGTAAGAAACAGAATATTATAACACTGTAATTGTCGTATGTAAAATACTCTTATGCAAAAAGACTAAATGATGAACCAATCAAAACGCCTGTAATACCAGCACTTTGAGAGGCTGAGGTGGGTGGATCACTTGAGGTCAGGAGTTCAAGACCAGCCAGGCCAACACGGTGAAACTCTGTCTCTACTAAAAACACAAAAAATTAGCCAGGGGTGGTGGTGGACGCCCGTAATCCCAGCTACTCAGGAGGCTGAGGTAGGAGAATTGCTTAAACTTGGAAGGTGGAAGTTGCAGTGAGCTAGGATCATGCCACTGCACCCTGGCCTGGGTGACAGAGTGAGAATCCATCTCAAAAAAATAAAAGTATTAATAATAATAATAACTACAACAATTTTTCAGGACATAGGCAATGAAATAAGGTATAAATAGTAACAACAAAAAGTGAAAAAGTGGCAGGATACAATTAAGGCATAGGGTTTTTACTAGTTTTATTTTTGCTCTTTGTTGCTTGTTTATGAAAACAGTGTTAAGTCATTATCAGCTTAAAATAATGGGTTATAAGATAGTGTTTCCAAGACTCATAATAATGTCACATCAAAACACAAACGAATACACAGAAAATAGAAAGCAATAAGTTAAGTCACACCGCCAAATAAAATCAAATTCATTAAGAGGAGGACAAGAAGGAAAGAAACAAGAAAGAGAACACCACAAAAGAGGAAGACAAATCACAAAATGGGAAGAGTAAGTCCTTATTAATCAATAATAACATTGATATGGTTTGGCTGTGTCCCCACCCAAATCTCACCTTGATTTGTAGCTCCCATAATTCCCATGTGTTGCAGGAGGGACCCGATGGGAGATAATTGAATCATAAGGGTGGTTTTCCCAATACTGTTCTCATGGCAGTGAATAAGTCGTACAAGGCCTAATGGTTTTATAAGAGGTTTCCCCTTTCACTTGACTCTCATTCTCTCTCACCTGCTGCCATGTAAAAATGTCCCTTGGCTATTCTTTCATCTGCCACCATGATTGTGAGGCCTCCCCAGCCACATGGAACTGTGAATCTATTAAACCTCTTTCCTTTATACATTACCCAGTCTCAAATGTCTTTATTAGCAGTGTAATAACTGACTAATATAGTAAATTGGTACTGGTAGAGTTGGGTGCTGCTGTAAAGATACCTGAAAATGTCAAAGCAACTTTGGAACTGGGTAACAGGCAGAGGTTGGAACAGTTAGGAGGACTCAGAAAGAGACAAGAAGGTGTGGGAAAGTTTAGAACTTTCTAGAGACTGTTCAGTGGCTTTGACCAAAATGCTGATAGTGATATGGACAATGAAGTCGAGGCTGAGGTGGTCTCAGATGAGTATGAGGAACTTGTTGGGAAATGGAGCAAAAGTCGCTTTTGCTATGCTTTAGCAAAGAGACTGGCAGCATTTTGCTTCTGCCCCAAAGATCTATGGAACTTTGAACTTGAAGAAGATGATTTAGGGCATCTGGCAAAAGAAATTTCTAAGTTGCAAAGCATTCAAGATGTGACTTGGATACTGTTAAAAGCATTTAGTTTTATACATTGACAAAGATATGGCTTGGAATTGGAACTTATGTTTAAAAGGGAAGCAGAGCATAAAAGTTTGGAAAATTTGCAGCCTGATGATGGATTAGAAAAGAAAAAGCCATTTTCTGAGGAAAAATTCAAATCAGCTGCATAAATTTGCATAAATGAGGAGCCAAATGTTTATCACTAAGACAATGGGGAAAATGTCTCCAGGGCATTTCAGAGGTCTTTCAGCAGCCCCTCCCATCACAAGCCTGGAGGCATAAGAGGGAAAAATGGCTTCCAAGGCCAGGCTAGGGCCTTGCTGCATTCTGGAGTCTCAGGATTTGGTGCCCTGTGTCCCACCTATGGATAAAAAGGGGCCAACACAGAGCTCAGGCTGTTGCTTCAGAGAATGCAGACTCAAAGCCTTAGTGGCTTACACATGGTGTTGGGCCTGGAGGTGGACAGAAGTCAAAAATTGAGGTTTGAGAACCTCCATCTAGATTTCAGAAAATGTATGAACATGGCTAAATGTCCAGGCAGAAGTTTGCTGCAGAGGTGGGGCCCTCATGAAGAACCTTTGCTAGGGCAGTGCAGAAGGGAAATGTGGGGTTTAAGTCCCGACACAGAGTCCCCACTGGGGCACTGCATAGTTGAGCTGTGAGAAGAGGGCCACCGTCCTCCAGGCCCCAGAATGATAGATCCATCAACAGCTTGCATGCACTGTGTGCCTGGAAAAGCCAAAGACACTCAACACCAGCCTGGCAGAGCTGCTCAAGACCACGGGAACCCACCTCTTGCATTACTGTGACCTGGGTGAGAGACACAGAGTCAAAGGAGATCATTTTAGTGCTTTAAAATTTGACTGCCCCACTGGATTTCAGACTTGCATGGGGCCTGTAGCCTCTTCACCTTGCCAAATTTCTCCCATTTGTAATGAGTGTATTTACCCAATGCCTGTACTCCCATTTTATCTAGGAAGTAACTAACTTGCTTTTGATTTTACAGGCTCATAGGTGGAAGGGACTTGCTTCATCTTAGATGAAACTTTGGACTGTGGACTTTTGGGTTAATGCTGAAATGAATTAAGACTTTGAGGAACTGTTGAAAAGACATGACTGGTTTTGAAATGTGAGGACATGAGATGTGGGAGGGGCCAGGGGTGGAATGATATGGTTTGGTTCTGTCCCCACTGAAATCTTATCTTGAATTTTAGCTCCCATAATTCACATGTGTTGTGGGAGGGAACCAGTGGTAGATAAATGAATCATGGGGTAGTTTACCCCATTCTGTTCTTGTGGTAATGAATAAGTCTCACAAGCTCTGATGGTTTTATAAGGGGTTTCCCCTTTTGGTTGGCTCTCATTCTCTTTTGCCTGCTGCCATGTAAAATGTCCCTTTCCTCTTCCTTTGTCTGCTGCCATGATTGTAAGGCCTCCTCAGCCATATGGAACTTTTGAGTCCATTAAACTTCTTTCCTTTGTAAATTACCCAGTCTCTGGTATGTCTTTATTAGCAGCATGAGAACAGACTAATAAAAACATTGAATGTAAATGGACTAAAGTATCCAATCAAAAGATACAGACTGGCTGGACTGATGAACAAACAAGACCCATTGATCTCTTGTCTACAAGAAACATACCTCACATTCAAAGACACACTTAGATTGATAATAAAAGATGGAAAAACAAATTCCATGCCAAATGGACACACAGAAAAGAGCAGGAGTATCTGTACTTATATTAGTCAAAACTGATTTCAAAATAAAAATATAAGAGACAAAGAAAGTCACTATATAATTATTAGAGGGTCAATTCAGCAAGATGATACAACAATGTTAAATATATATACCCTCATCACAGGAGCACTCAGGTATAGAAAACAAATATTATTAGAGCTAAAGAGAGAGATAAACTCCAATACAATAATAACTGAAGACTTCAACACCCCACTTCTGTCTTCTAGACAGAAAATCAACAGAGTAACATTAGACTTAATCTGCAATACTGACCAAATAGACTTAATAGATATTTACAGAACATTTCATTCAAGAGCTGCAGAATACACATTATTTTCTTCCACACGTAGATTATTCTCAAGGATAGACGATGTATTAGGTCATAAAACAAGTCTTAAAACATTCAAAAAGTTGAAGTAATAGCAAACATCTCCTCTAACCACAATGAAATAAAACTAGGAATCAATAATAAGAGAAATATTGAAAACTATAGAAATACATGGAAATTAAATGACAAGCTCCTGAAGCACCAGAGGGTCAACGAAGCAATTAATAAGAAAATTGAGAAACTCCTCGAAACAAGTTACAAAGAAAACACAACATACCAAAACCTGTGGGATATAGCCAAATCAGTACTAAGAGGGAAGTTTATAGCTTTAAGTGCCTACATCAAAAAAGAAAAAAAAAAACAAATAACCTAAAGATGAATTTTAAAGCACAAGAAAAGCAACAGGAAATTAAACCCAAACTTAACAGAAGAAAAGAAATAATAAATATCAAAGGAGAAATAAATGAAATTGAAATGAAGAAAACAGTACGAAAGATCAATGAAACAAAAAGTTAAACAAGACTGACTAAATTTAGCCAGACTAAGAAAAAAAGAAGAGAGAAGACACATACAAAAAATCTGAAATGGACAAAGAGACACTACAACTGATACTGCAGAAATTCATTAGAATCATTAGGGCTACCATGAGCTAGTATATGCCAATCAATTGGAAAATCTGGAAGAAATGAAAAAATCCTGGTCACATACAATGTACCAAGATTGAACCATGAAAAAATAAAAACCATGAGTACACCAATAGAAGGTGATGAGATCAAAGCTGTAATAAAAAGTCTCCCAGTAAAGAAACCCCAGGACCTGATGCCTTCAACTGCTGGATTCTACCGAACATTTAAAGAACTAATACCAGTCCTACTGAAACTATTCCAAAAAATGGAGGAGGAAATTTTTCTAGACTCATTGTATGAAGCCAGTATTACCCTGATGCCAAAACCAGACAAAGACACATCACAAAAGAAAACTACAGGCCAATATCTCTGATGCATACTGATGCAGAAATCCTAAATAAAATACTAGCAAATCAAATTCAACAATACATTAGAAAGATCACTCTTTATCACAAAATCCAGGTTGAAGTTAGTTTTGGAAAAGCATTTGTCACATTAGATTACTGCTGTCCAAGTGTTTTTCCATATTTCTTTTATAAAGTATTAGTGCATATTTTTTCTAAATGGTAAGAAACCATGTGAACATGAGTGCAACAGTAAAATATTTGAGAAACATTCTTTCCATTTTCTCTGCCACGTAGGTCTTTGAAAAAAAAGCAGCTGGAGATGGTAAGAAATTGTACAAAACAACTTTCTAGGGGAAAAAATGTCAAATAGGAGGCAGGACTAACTTGCAGCTCCCACTTGGACATACAGAACAGCGTGTGGAGACCCACATAATGAAATTTTGCTTTTAAGAACTATCACAGGAACTTACCAGGAAAGCTGAGAGAATTCACAGACCCTGTGAAGGAGGTGGATTGCTGCTGCATGCTCCATGGGACAGCAGAGGAACTGTGAGTCAACTTGCTTTCCCAGCTGAGAGTCTTGTAGCCTGGGGCACGTTTTCAGTCCTGCTCACCAGCTGTCTAGAAATAAACTTGGTGCTGTTGTGGAGGCACTGTGGGAGTGAGACCAGCCTTTAGAACTGCAGGCTGCATGGGGGCTGGGTGAGGCCTGTGGCTACCAGCTTTCCCTCACTTCCCTGGTAACCTGTGTGATACAGCAGAGATACCCAAAATCCCCCTGGGAAATGTAATTCCATTGGCCTGGGAACCCCACCTCCATCCCCCACAGTAGCCACAGCAAGTCCCACCCAAAGAGAGTCTGAACTCAAACACACCTAACCCTTCCCCCACCCGATGGTCTTTTTCTACCAATCCTGGTAACTGAATACAAAGGTCATAATCTCTTGGGAGTTCTATGGCCCTGTCCATGGCCTGAGAAACGTGAATACTTATCCAAAAGTGAGTCTAGGACAAGCTTGTATCCTATCCATACAACTGATGTACTCTTGAAAGCACCACCTCCTGACTGGAAGCCACCCAACACAAAGCCAGTGCACTTAAGAAAAATACAACCAAGGACTCTCACAGAGTCCACTTCACTCTCCTGCTACCTCCACCAGAGTAGGTGCTAGTATCCACAGCTGAGAGACATGAAGACAAATCACATCACACGGCACTTTACACACACTCCCCAGTACCCGCCTAGAGCTTAGTAGCTCTGCTGGTGTTACCGGGGGTGGTCCTTGCTCCCAGAGCTCCCAAGATGGTGGCAGGCCACTTCCAAAATGGCGATGGGTCACTTCCAAGATGGTGGCAAGCCTCCTGTTCTCTGACCTGGGATTCTTGGCCTCACGAATTCCAAGGAGTGGAATCCTGGGCCATGTGCTGAGTGTTATGGCTCTATTAGAAGCCATGGGTCACGGAAGAGAACCGTGGAACCCAGTGACTAGTGTTCAGCTTGATTAGGATGAACCCGGGCACTTAGCCATGCAGGAACAATGGCAAGACTTCAGCCTGATCAGGAGCGGCAATGGGCGCATCACTGGAACAGGAGCACAGCAGACACCCTGCCGGATCCGGAGGGATGGAAGTCAGCAGTGGGTCTACAATGGCGGCAAATGGCAGTAGTGGACGGCGAGCAAAAGCTCAGCTCAAGCCGTAACAAACATAGACCAGAAGAGAGTGCAGTTGCAAGATTTAATAGAGTGAAAACAGAGCTCCCATACAAAGGGAGGGGACCCAAAGAGGGTTGCCGTTGCCGGCTGGAACGCCTGGGTTTATATCCCGATCATTGTCCCTCCCACTGTGCTCTTAGGCAATAGATGATTGGCTATTTCTTTACCTCCTGTTTTTGCCTAATTAGCATTTTAGTGAGCTCTCTTTACTATCTGATTGGTTGGGTGTGAGCTAAGCTGCAAGCCCCATGTTTAAAGGTGGAAGTGGTCACCTTCCCAGCTAGGCTTAGGGATTCTTAGTTGGCCTAGGAAATCCAGCTAGTCCTGTCTCTCACTGGGTCACCAGCAATGTATCCAAACCAAGACAAAATCTGTGAATTGCCAGAAAAAGCATCCAGGAGGTCGATTATTAAGCCAATCAAGGAGTCACTAGAGAAAGGTGAAGTCCAACTTAAAAAATATTTTTTTAAATGACACAGTATATGAATGTAAAAATATTCAGTGAAATAGATTAAATGAATAAAATCAATCACAACTTCTGGAAATCGAGGACACTCATAGAGACGCAAAATGCACTGGAAAGTCTCAGCAATAGACGTGAACAAGCAGAAGACAGAACTTAAGAACTCAAAGACAAGGCTTTCAAATTAATCCAATCTGACAAAGACAAACAAATTTTAAAAAATGGACAAAGCCTCCAAAAAGTTCTGGATTATGTTAAATGACCAAACCTAAGAATATTTGGTGTTCCTGAAGAATAAAAGAAATCTAAAAGTTTGAAAAACATATTGGAGGGAATAATCAAGAAAAACTTCCCCAGGAGGCTAGAGAGCTAGACATTCAAATACAAGAAGCTGAAAGAACACCTGGGATAGGCATTGCAAAGAAATCATCACCTAGGCAAATAGTCATCAGGTTATCTAGAGTTAAGATGAAAGAAAGAATCTTAAGAGCTGTGAGACAAAAACATCAGGTAACCTATGAAGGAAAATTTATCTGATTAATTGAACATTTCTCAGCAGAAACCCTACAAGCTAGAAGGGATTGGGGTCCTATCTTTAGCTTCCTGAAGCAAAACAATTATCAGCCAAGAATTTTGTATACAGTGAAACTAAGCTTCATAGACGAAGGAAAGACACAGTCTTTTTCAGATAAACAAATGCTGAGAGAATTTGCTACTACAAATCCAGCACTACAAGAACTGCTTAAAGGAGCTGTAAATCTTGGAACAAATCCTCAGAATACACCAAAGTAGGATCTCCTTAAAGCTAACTCTCACAGGATCTATAAAACAATAACACAATGAATTTAAAAAAAACAAGGTATTCAGGCAACAAATAGCGTGATGAACAGAATAGTACCTCACATCTCAATAATAACATTGAGTACAAAGGCCTAAATACTTCACTTAAAACATACAGAATGGCAGAATGGATAAGAACTCACCAACCAAATAACTGCTGTCTTCAAGAGACTCATCTGACACATAAGGACTCACATAAACTTAAGGTAAAGGGGTGGAAAAAGACATTCCATGCAAATAGACACCAAAAGCGAGCAGGAGTAGCTAATCTTATATCAGACAAAACAGACTTTAAAGCAACAACAGTAAAAAAAGACAAAGAAGAACATTATATAATTATAGGAGGATTAGTCCAAGAGGAAGGCATCACAATTCTAAATTTATATGCACCTAACACTGGTGCTCCCAAATTTATTAAAAAATTACTACTATTCCTAAGAAATGAGATAGACAACAACACAATAATAGTGGGGGACTTCAATACTCCACTTACAGCACTAGACAGGTAATCGAGACAGAAAGTCAACAAAGAAACAATGCACTTAAACTATACCCTAGAACAAATGGATATACGGATACTTATAGAACATTCTACCCAACAACTACAGAATATACATTCTATTCATAACCACAGGGAGCAATCTAGAAGATAGACCATATGATAAGCCACAAAACAAGTCTCAACAAATTTAAGAAATTAGAAATTATATGAAGTACCCTCTCAAAGCACGGGGGAAGAAAATTGGGAATCAACTCCAAAAGGAACTCTCAAAATCATGCAAATATATGGAAATTAAATAATGTGCTCCAGAATGATTGTTGGATCAACAATGAAATCAAGATGGAAATTAAAACATTCTTTGAACTGAACAATAAAAAGGGACAAAACCGCTGAAACCCTCTGCAGCAAAAGTGGTGCTAACAGGAAAGCTCATAACATTAAATGCCTATATCAAAAAGTATGAAAGAGCACAAATAGACAATCTAAGATTACACCTCAAGGAACTAGAGAAACAAAAACAAATCAAACCTAAATCCAGCAGAGGAAAAGAAATAACCAAGATCAGAACAGAACTAAATAAAATGTAATCAACAACAACAACAAAAAATACAAAAGAAATGAAACAAAAAGCTGGTTCTTTGAAAAGATAAATAAAATGATAGCCCTTTAGTGAGATTAACCAAGAAGAGATAAGAGCCAAATAAGTTCAATTAGAAATGAAATGGTAGGTATTAAAACCAATACCACAGAAATACAAAAGATCATTCAAGGCTACTATGAACAACTTTATGCACATAAACTGGAAAACCTAGAGGAGATGGATAAATTCCTGAAAATATAAAACCCTCCTAGATTAAGCCAGGAATAAATGGAATCTCTGAACACATCAAAAACAAATAGCAAGATTGAAATGGTAATTCAAAACTTACCAACAAAAAAAAGTCCAAGACCAGATGGATTCACAGCTGAATTCTATCAGATATTCAAAGAATTGGTACCAATCCTATTTATACTATTCCAAGATAGAGAAAGAGGAAATCTTTCCTAAATCATATAATGAAGCCAGTATCACCCTAATACCAAAACCAGGAAAGGACATAACAAAAAAAGAAAACTACAGACCAATGTGCCTGATGAACATAGATGCAAAAATCCTCAACAAAATACTGGCTAACAGAATCCAACAGCATCAAAAAGATAATACACCATGATCAAGTGAGTTTCATACCAGGGATGCAGGAATGGTTCAACATCTGCAAGTCAATAAATGTGATACACCACATAAACAGAAATATAAACAAAAAATCACATGATCATCTAAATAGATGCATTAAAAGCATTTGACAAAATCCAGGATATCTTTATCATTAAAAACCTCAGCAAATTTGGCATAGAAGGGACATACTTTAAGGTAATAAAAGCCATCTGGCTGGGTGCGGTGGCTCACACCTGTAATCCCAGCACTTTGGGAGGCCGAGGCAGGTGGATAACTTGAGGTCAGGAGAAGTTCAAGTCCAGCCTGGCCAACATGGCAAAACCCCATCTGTACTAAAAATACAAAAAATGACCAGGTGTGGTGTTGCATGCCTATACTCCCAGATATTCAGGAGGCTGAGGAGGAGAATTGCCTGAACCCAGGAGGTGGAATTTGTAGTTAGCCAAGATTGCACCGCTGCACTCCAGCCTGGGCAACAGAGTAACAGAGTGAGGCTCCATCTCAAAAAATAAAAAAAAGAAAAAGAAAAAAAATAAAGCAAGCAAGCCATCTATGACAAACCCACAGCCAACAATATACCGAATGGGGAAATGCTGAAAGCATTCCCCCTGAGAACTGGAACAAAACAAGGGTGCCCACTTTTACCACTTACATTTAACATAGTACTGGAAGTCATAGCCAGAGCAATCAGACAAGAGAAAGAAATAAAGGGCATCCAAATTGGTAATAAGGAAGTCAAACTGTTGGTCGCTGTTTGTTATGGCATAATCATATGCCTGGAAAACCATGAAGACACATTCAAAAAGCTTCCAGAACTGGTGATTGAATTCAACAAAGTTTCAGGATACAAAATTAATGTACACAAATCAGTAGCTCTGCTAACACAAACAGTGACCAAGCTAAGAATCAAATTGAGAACTCTATCCCCTTTACAATAGCTACAGTAAAATAAAATACTTTGGAATATACTTAACCAAGGAGGTGAAAGACCTCTACAAAGAAAACTACAAAACACTGCTGAAATAAATCATAGATGACACAAACAAATGGAAACACATCCCCTGCTCATAATTGGGTAGAATCAATATTGTGAAAATGACCACACTGACAAAAGCAATCTACAAATTCAATGCAATTCCCATCAAAATACCACCATCATTCTTTACAGAACTAGAAAAAAAATTCCTAAAATTCATATGGAACCAAAAAAATTTCACATACCAAAAGCAAAACTAAGCAAAAAAGAACAAATATGGAGGCATTACATTATCCAACTTCAAACTATAATATAAGGCCATAGTCACCAAAACAGCATGGTACTGGTATAAAAATATGCATCTACACCAATGGAACAGAATAGAGAACCCAGAAATAAAGCCAAGTACTTACAGTCAACTGATGTTCGACAAAGCAAACAAAAACATAAAGTGGGGAAAGAACACTCTATTCAACAAACAGTGCTGGGATAATTGGCAAGGCACATGTAGAAGAATGAAACTGAATCCTTATCTCTCACTCTATATAAAAATCAATTCAATATGGATGAAAGAATTAAATATAACACGTGTAACCATAAAAATTATAAAAGATAACATTGGAATAAATCTTTTAGACATCAGCTTAGGCAAAGATTTTATGACCAAGAACCCAAAAGCAAATGCAACAAAAGTGAAGACAAATTGATGGAACTTAATTAAGCTAAAAAGCTTCTGCACATTCAAAGAAATAATCATTAGAGTAAACAGACAACCTACAGAGTGGGACAAAGTCTTTGCAATCTATACATCCAACAAAGGACTAATACCCAGAAACTACAAGGAACTCAAACAAATCATCAAGAACAAAACAATCCCATCAAAAAGTGTGCTAAGGACATAAATAAACAATTATCAAAAGAAGATACACAAATGGCCAACAAACTTATGAAAAAATGTTCAGCATCACTAATGATCAGGGAAATGCAAATCAAAGAATGGCCATAATCAAAAAATAATAGATGTTGGTGTCGATAAGGTGAAAAGGGAACACTTTTACACTGCTGAAGGGAACGTAAACTAGTACAACCACTATGGAAAAGAGTCTGGAGATTCCTTAAAGAACGAAAAGCAGAACTATCATTTTGTCTAACAATCCCACTACTGGGAATCTACCCAGAGGAAAAGAAGTCGTTATACAAAAAAGGTACTTGCACATGCATGTTTATAGCAGCACAGTTTGCAACTGCAAAAATATGGAGCCAGCCCAAATGTCCTTCAATCACTGAGTGGATAAAGAATATGTGGCGCACACACACACACACACACACACACACACACACACAAATACACACCATGGAATACTATTCAGCCATAAAAAGGAACAGAGTAATGGGATTTGCAGCAACCTGGATTGAATTCGAGACCATTATTCTAAGTGAACTAATTTGGGAATGGAAAACCAAACATTGTATGTTTGCACTCATAAGTGGGAGCTATGCACTTTGGAGACTCAGGGGAAAGGGAGGGAGTAGGGTGAGGGATAAAAGACAACATATTGTTTACAGTGTACACTGCTTGGGTGATGGGTGCACCAAAATCTCAGAAATCACCACTAAAGAACTTATTCATGTAACCAAACACAATGTGTTCCCCAAAAACCTATTGAAATAAAAAACATTAAAAATAAATTATACAAAACAATCTTGTTGAACTATTTATAACCTCACATTTTCCAAACGTATATGACTTGCATACACATTTCTATGGTACACATTAATACTGTCTGAGAAAAATATTCAATAGAACAACATTTTCAGAAATATTTCAGTTTAGTCCTTAACTAACTTTTCATTAAAATTTCCTTATATAGGCCGGGCGAGATGGCTCATGCCTGTAATCCCAGTACTTTGGGAGGCTGAGGTGGACAGATCACAAGGTCAGGAGATCGAGACCATCCTGGCTAACACGGTGAAACCCTGTCTCTACTAAAAAATAGAAAAAATTATAGCCAGGCTTGGTGGTGAGTGCCTGTAGTCCCAGCTACTCGGGAGGCTGAGGCAGGAGAATGGCGTGAGTCCAGGAGGCAGAGCTTGCAGTGAGCCAAGATTGTGCCACTGCACTCCAGCCTGGGTGACAGAGCGAGACTCCATCTAAAAAAAAAAAAACATTTCCCTATATAAATGAATAAATATCTAGGAACACATAAATTACTAAAACCAACTCAGGAAGCAAGAGAGAATCTTAACAGAACTATAACAAATAAAGTGGTTGAATTGGTAATCAGAAATCCCTGAACAGTCTAAAACCAGATTGCTACTCAGGTGAATTTTATAAATTATTTAAAGAAGAATAGGCATCATTTCTTCTCAAATGTTTCCAAAAATAAAAGAGGAAGAAACACTTCCTAACATATTCTACAATATGAGCATTACCCTGATACTAAAACAAAACTTAAAAAATTCACAAGAAAACTTCAGAAAATGTCCATTATCAATACAGATGAAAAAATCTTACACAAAATAATAAAATGATTCCAACAGCATATTGAAAGATTATATACCATGACCAACTGGGATTTATACTGGAAATGCAAGGGTGGTTCACCATGAGAAAAGTACTCAATATGATGCACAACATTAATAGAATGAAAGAAAAAATCATCTCTATGCAGAAAAATATATTTGACAAAATATAACATTTTTTAATAAAAACATTCAGAAAACTAGAAATAGAATCATCTTCAACATGATAAAGGGCATTCATAAAAACCTCACAGCTAACATCAAACCTAAGAGTAAAACACTGAAAACTTTCCACCTATGATAAAGAATGAGACAAGTATGCCTGCTTTCACAACTGCCATTCAATATTTTGCTGGGAGTTCTACCTAGATAAATCAAGCAAGAAGACTAATAAAACACATGCAAATTGAAAAGTAATGATAAAACTATCCCTGTTCACAGATTACTCGATCTTATATATAGAAAATCCCAAATAATCCATATAAAACCTAGTAGAGCTACAAAATTAATTCAGCAAGGTTTCAGGCTAATGAGATTAACACACAAAACTCAGTGGTGTTTCTACCAAGCACGGTCTGCAAAGGAAATTAACAAAGCAATTTCACTGAAAATAGCATGCAAAAAAAGAAAGTTAATTAGGAAAAAATCATCCAAGGAGGTTGATATGGTTTGGATTTGTGTCCTCACCAAATCTAATGTTTAATTGTAATCCCCAATATTGGAGGTACAGCTCATACTGTGGATGATTCATACTGTGGATGATTGAATCATATGTGTGGTTTCTAATGAATGGTTTAGTGCCATCCCCTTGGCCGTATTCTCATGATAGTGAGTTCTCTCGAGATCTGGTTGTTTAAAAGTGAGATCTGGTTGTTTAAAAGTGTGTGGCACCTTTCCCTGTTCTTCTCTCTTGCTCCTGTTCTGACCATATGAAGTGTCTGCTCCCCCTTCGGCTTCCACCGTGATTGTAAGTTTCCTGAGGCCTCCCCATAAGCAAAGCAGATGCCAGCATCATGTTTCCTGTACAGACTGCAGAATCGTGAGCCAATTAGACCTCTTTTTTTCGTAAATTAGCCAGTCTTCAGTATAATAATTATTTAGTAATGCAAGAACAGACTAATACAGAGGTAAAACATTTGCACACTGAAAACTACAAAACATTGCTGAAAAAATTATATAACACCTAAATAAGTAGAAGGACATCTGGTGTTCATGTATTGGAAGGCATAATGTCAGTAAGATGTCAATACTATCTAAAGTGATATACACAACAAATGTGACCTCTATAAGAATTCCAATCGGCTTCTTTTCAAAAAATGGAAAACCCTATCCTTAAATTATACATACATATACATATGTTTATAATATTATATGTAATATACATATATATAACATATATGATATGAGATATACGATTGTAAGGGGCCTCAAATAGCCAAAATAACCTGGAAAAAGAACACAACAGAAAGGCTTACAATACCTGATTTAAAAACTTATGAAAAAGCTTGAGCAATCAAAGTAATGTAGTATTAGCTTGACCCCTTCAACAAATCATTCTGTGACAAATGGACAACCAAATGCATAACAAGGTGGTATGCTATCCCACACCATAAACAAAATTATCTTAAAATGGATACACATGCTAAAGTAAACCATAAAATGCTTATCAGGAAACATAGGGGTAAGTGTTTATGTCTTTGAATTTGGCAATAAATTTCAAATAAGACACTAAAATTACTATCAATAAAATAAAAAACTTAGATAAATTAGATTTCATCAAACACTTAAAGTACATCAAAAACACTGTTAAGAAAGTGAAAAAATATCCAACAGAGTACGATAAAATATTTGCTAACCAAATATGTGATAAGGGTATCATATTCAGAATATGTAAAAATGTATCACAGCTCAGCAACAAAAAGACAAACACCCAATTATAAAAATTGGCAGAGTTTCAATAGACATTTCTCCAAGGAGGATATACAAATGACCAGCAAGCACATAGAAAGGTGCTCAACATTGTTAGTCATTAGGACAATGCATATCAAAACCATAGTGAAGTGTCACTTCACACTCACTAGATTAGATATATTACAAAAGAAAAAAATGTATTGACAAGAATGTGAAGAAATTAGAAATATCATACATACCCAGTGTGAATGTAAAATGGTTCACTCTATATGAAAAACAGTTTAATAGTTCTAAAAATGCTAAACATAAAGTTGTCATATGACCCCTGCAATTTGCTTGTCGAGATACAAATATAGAAAAGTCATCCAAATTACGCCATGAATATGAATATCTATAGCAGCAGTATTCACAATAGCCAAAATGTGTAAACAGTCCAATTTTCCATAAGCTGAATAATGGATAAACAAAATGTGGTATACAATAGAATATAATTTAACTTAAAAAGGGAGTACTTGAGTTAATTTTTGTAAAGGATGTAAGGAAGGGGTCCAGTTTCAGTTTTCTGCATATGGCTAGCCAGTTTTCCCAACACCATTTATTAAATAGGGAATCCTTTCCCCATTGCTTGTTTTTGTCAGGTTTGTCAAAGATCAGATGGTTGTAGATGTGTGGCATTATTTCTGAGGCCTCTAGTCTGTTCCATTGGTCTATATATCTGTTTTGGTACCAGTACCATGCTGTTTTAGTTACTGTAGGCTTGTAGTAGAGTTTGAAGTCAGGTAGCGTGTTTTGCTCTTTTTGCTTAGGATTGTCTTGGCTATATGGGCTCTTTTTTGGTTCCATATGAAATTTAAAGTAGTTTTTTTCTAATTCGGGGAAGAAAGTCAATGGTAGCTTGATGGTGATGGCATTGAATCTATAAATCACTTTGGGCAGCATGGCCATTTTCATGATATTGATTCTTTCTATCCATGAGCATGGAATGTTTTTTCATTTGTGTCCTCTCTTATTTCCTTGGGCAGTGGTTTGTAGTTCTCCTTAAAGAGGTCCTTCACATCCCTTGTAAGTTGTATTCCTAGGTATTTTATTCTCTTGGTAGCAATTATGAATGGGAGTTCACTCATGATTTGACTCTGTCTGTTATTGGTATATAGGAATGCTTGTGATTTTTGCACCTTGATTTTGTATCCTGAGATTTTGCTGAAGTTGCTTATCAACTTAAGGAGATTTTGAGCTAAGAGGATGGGGTTTTCTAAATATACAAACGTGTCATCTGCAAACAGAGACAATTTGGCTTCCTCTCTTCATATTTAAATACTCTTTATTTCTTTCTCTTGCCTAATTGCCCTGGTGAGAACTTCCAGTACTATGTTGAATAGGAATGGGGAGAGAGGGCAACCTTGTATTGTGCCGATTTTCAAAGGAAATGCTTCCAGCTTTTGCCCCTTCAGTATAATATTATTAACTCAAGATGGATAAAAGACTTAAATGTAAGACCTAAAACCATAAAAACCCTAGAAGAAATCTTAGGCAATACCATTCAGGACATAGGCATGGACAAAGACTCCATGACTAAAACACCAAAAGCAATGGCAACAAAAGCCAAAAATTGACAAATGGGATCTAATTAAGCTAAAGAGCTTGTGCACAGCAAAAGAAACTATCATCAGAGTGAACAGGCAACCTACAGAATGGGAGAACATTTTTGCAATCTATCCATCTGACAAACGGCTAATATCCAGAATCTATAAGGAACTTAAACAAATTTACAAGAAAAAACAAACAACCCCATCAAAAACAGGGCAAAAGATATGAACAGACACTTCTCAAAAGAAGACATTTATGTGGCCAACAAACATATGAAAAAAAGCTCATCATCACTGGTAAGTAGAGAAATGCAAATAAAAACCACAATGAGATAACACCTCACGCCAGTTAGTATGGGGATCATTAAGAAGTCAGGAAACAACAGATGCTGGAGAGGATGTGGAGAAATAGGAACGCTTTTACACTGTTGGTGGGGGTGTAAATTAGTCCAACCACTGTGGAAGACAGTGTGGCGATTCCTCAAGGTTCTAGAACCGGAAATACCATCTGACCGAGCAATCCCAATATTGAGTATATACCCAACGGATTATAAATCATTCTACTATAAAGATACATGCACAGGTGTGTTTACTGCACCACTATTCACAATAGCAAAGACTTGGAACCAACCCAAATGCCCATCAATGATAGACTGGATAAAGAAAATGTGGCACATACACAATGGAATACTATGCAGCCATAAAAAAGGATGAGTTCATGTCCTTTGCAGGGACATGGATGAAGTTGGAAACCATCATTCTCAGCAAACTAACAGAGGAACAGAAAACCAAACACCACATGTTCTCACTCATAAGTGGGAGTTGAACAATGAGAACTCATGGACACAGGGAAGGGAACATCACACACTAGGGCCTGTCGGGGGGTAAGGGGGTGCTGGGTGAGGGATAGCATTACGAGAAATACCTAACGTAGATGACGGGTTGATGGGTGCAACAAACCACCGTGGCACGTGTATACCTATGTAACAAACTGGCACGTTCTGCTCATGTATCCCAGAATTTAAAAGTATAATTTTTTTAAAAAGGGGAGTACTGATGCATATTATGATGAATATGAACCTCAAAATACTATGCTAAGTGAAAGGAGCCAGATACAAAAGGCCAGACATTGTACTATTCCATTTATATGAATTATCCAGTGTAAATAAACTGTGGTAGCTAGAGTTTGTGGGGATGGCAAATGGGGAGAAACCACATAATTGGTAAACAGTTTTACTTTGAGTGAAGGATGTGTTTTGGAACTGGACAGAGGTAGTGGTTACTCAACACCCAGTATACTAAATGCCACTGAACTGCTCACATTCAAATTATTAATATTATGTCATTGAAATTTCACCTCTCTTTTTTAAATTACACACCCACAAATTTATCCTTAAATATATATATATATACACATATATAAATACACACACTAAATGTAACTTATTTCAAAGTGAAAGTAGTTTATAGGATTTTTGTTGGTCATTTTTTAGCTTTCACAGCAATTCAAATAACTGGCTACTTCTTCGAAGTTCTGGGAACAAGAGACAGATAACAAAGACTATCAGTTTTCTAGAAGCCAATCTACAGCTCCATTCAGCTGACAATCTGGTGAAAGGATGATGAAAAGTTCTAGGGTGAGTACTTCCTGCCCAGCTGTCCATTGGAGATTAGGGTTGATAGTTGGTGGGGTATAGATGAAATAAGTGAGAGGCCATAATTTGATAATGATTTAAATATCAGTGATAATTACATGGGAGCTTATTATATTAATTGCTCTATATTTACATATGTTTGAGAATTTTTAATAAGAAAAATATTTTATAAAAGAATATATACAACAAAAATCCCACTAGAGTTAATAAACTTTTTTGATTGTGCTGATTTCTTCCAGTTTTATGTTTTCACTGTCTGCACTTTATTTCTTCATATTCACTTCTGAACCCATTCCAATGAAGCATGTATCATTACCACTTCACAAAAGTGCTTGTAAATTATATATTAATTTATCCAATTTTCTCACTCATCTTAGTTGAACCATCAGCTGCATTTGATACTTTTGATCAATCTCTCTTCCTTGAGAAATTCTTCTGTTTTCCTTAAAATGACACTGTTAGGCCATTCTTGCATTGCTATAAATAAATACCCAAAACTGAGTAATTTATAACAAAAGAGGTAGAATTAGATCATGGTTCTGCAGGCCGTAAACAAAGTATGGTGGCATCTGCTTCTGGGAAGCCCTCAGGGAGCTATTACTCATGGCAGGAAGCCAAACAGGAGCAGGCACTTCATATGGTGAAAGTAGGAGCAAGAGACTGAGGGGAGAGGTGCTACATGCTTTTAAATGACCAGATCTCATGATAACTCACTCACTATCATGAGGACAGTATCAAGGGAGATGGTGCTAAACCATTCATGAGAAATCCACCCCCATGATCTAATTACCTTCCAACAGGCACCACCTCTAACACTGGGGATGACATTTCAATATGAGATTTTGGCAGGGACACAGATCCAAACTATATTATTCCACCCCCCCCCCGCCCCTCCCAAATCTCATGTCCTTTTTACATTTCAAAACACAATCATGCCTTTCCAATAATCCTCCAAAGACTTAATTCATTCCACAGTTTACTCAAATGTACAAAGCCCGAAGTCCCATCTGAGACAAGGAGCGTTCTTTCCATCTATGACCCTGTAAAATCAAAAACAAGACAGTTACTCCCATGATACAATGGGTATGTAGACATTGGGTAAACATTTCTATTCCAAAAGGGAGAAGTTGGCCAAGGAGACAAGTTTCTTCACAGATACATGATTTGTAAATTTTTTCTCTATTCCATGAGTTACCTTTTTCACTTTCTTGATGGTGTCCTTTGAAGATCAAAACTTTTTAAATTTGATGACATTGAATTTATCTATTTTTTGGTTGTTTATTCCTTTGGTGATTATCTAGGAAACTCTCTAGTCTAAGGTCACAAAGAGTTACACCTGCATTTTCTTCTAAGAGTTTTATAATTTTATCTCTCACATTTTAGTCTATTTTCCATTTTGAGATCATTTTTGTAAACGGTGTTATATAGAGTACAATTTTTTTTTCTTTGAGACGGAGTCTCACCCTGTTGCCCAAGCTGGAGTGCAGTAGTACAGTCTCGGCACACTGCAACCTCTGCCTCCCAAGTTCAAGCGATTCTCCTGCCTCAGCCTCCTGAGTAGCTGGGACTACAGGCGTGCACCAGCACGCCGGGCTAATTTTTGTATTTTTAGTAGACACGAGGTTTCACCATGTTGGCCAGGCTGGTCTCCAACTCCTGACCTCAGGTGGTCCGCCTGCCTCGGCCTCCCACAGTGCTGGGATTACAGGCCTGAGCCACTGCCAAGGGACAAACAATTTAGTATTTTTCTTGCCTGTGGATATTCATTTGTCCCAGTACTATTTGTTGAAATGAATGTTTATTTCCTTTTGAATAGCCTTGGCAAACTTGTCTAAAATAGAATAACTATGGAGTATTGATTTATGAGCTCTCCATTGTATTCATTTGATATATATGCCTGTCCTTTGTCAGTAACTCATAATCTTGATTACTGTAGCTCTATAGCAAATTTTGAAATTGGGAAGTTAATTCTCTAACTCATTCTTTAAGACTCCTTTATATGATTTTAGATCAATTTCAAGAGCATTTCCATCTTAGTCATCTTAACTATATGATTCCAATCCATTTCTTAAAATCTTCTTTAATTTCTTTCAACACTGTCTATCTTTTTGAAAGAGCTTTTATAGTATTGGTGTTAATTATTTTTTAAATATCTCAATAAAATCAGTAAAGTCTTCTGGGCCTGGGCATTTCTTACAAATACAAATTCGGTGTCATTACTCATTATAGGTCTATTCAGATCTTCAACTTTTTTTCTTGTAAGATTTGAGTAAGATTTAGTAAGATTTATATCTTCTTGGAATTTGTCCATTTCTTCAGATCACCTAATTTTTTTTTACTTACAAGTGTTCCTCGTATTGCTTTACACTCCCTTTCTCCTCTTTCAAGTTCCCTTGTACTGTTTGAATTTTCATTTCCTATTTTGGCAATTTGAATCTTGTTTTTTTTCTCAATCTTCTTAAAAATGTGTCAGTTGTATTGATCTCTTTAAAAGACCAACTTGTAGTTTTATTGATTTTCTTCCTTTTTTTTTCTCATCTGCGTATCATTTATTTCCATGATAATTATTACTATTCCTTTTGTGGGTTTGGTTTCATTACTAGGTTATTTAAGTGGAGTAATAGTTTGATTTGTAAATATGTGAATTTGCAGGTATAATTTTCTCTGTGTACTGCTTTAGCTTCATCCTACACATTTTCATATATTGTATTTTTATTTACATTCATCTTAAGAGTATGTTTTAATTTCCATTGTGATATTTTTAATTCTTTTCATTCAGGCAGGATTGTCTTGTTTAATTTGCATATACTTGTAAATGTAACAAATGTTTTATGTTACTAATTTCTAATTTTGTTATCCTCTAGTCAAGCTATACTTTGCATAATTTCAATATCTTAAAATTTATTGACATTTCTTTTATATCATGACATATGTTCTATTCTTGAGAATGCTCCATGTGTACTTGAGAATAATGTTGTTGTGTGCAGTGTTTATACATGTCTGTTAGGTCAAGTTGGTTCATAGTACCCTTCAAACCTTCTATTTCCTTCTTGATATACTTCCAAATTTTTCTATTCACTATTGAAAGTGGAGTATTGTAGTATCCAGCTATTATTTTTCAATTATCTATTTTCTCATTTTATTTTATTTATTGATTGATTGATTTTTGAGATGGCGTTTCGCTCTTGTTGCCTAGGCTGGAGTTCAATGGTGTGATCTTGGCTAACTGCAAACTCTGCCTCTCGGGTTCAAGTGACTCTGCTGCCTCAGCCTCTCGAGTAGCTGGGATTACAGGCACCTGCCACCACACCCGGCTCATTGTTTTTTTTTTTTTTTTTGTATTTTTGGTAGAGATGGGGTTTCACCATGTTGGCCAGGCTGGTCTCGAACTCCTGACCTCAGGTGATCCACCCACCTCGGCCTCCCAAAACGCTGGGATTACAGGCATGAGCCACTGTGCCAGCCAACTTTCTCCTTTTAATTCTGATAGTTTTTGCTTCATATATTTTGAGGGCTCTCTTAGTAAGTGCATACGTGTTTACAATTTTTATGACTTTGTAAGGAATCGATGTATTTATAATTGAAATGTTCCTATTTATCTCTGGCAACATGTCTTGTTTTAAGTTCACTTTGTGTAATGTTGATATGGACACTCTGGCTTTCTTATTGTCACTGTTTGTACCACACGTATTTGTAATAGACTCTCAATTGTCTCAAAACGTATGTACCCCATTTACATTTTATTCTTCACACTGCAGCCAAAGTGATTTTTATGATACATAAATTAGATCATATTGCTATTTTACACAGAAACCACTAATGCACTACAATTTAACTCAGAACAAAATATAAGTTTCATATGGTGTTCTACAATGCCCTACAGAGCCTGACTCGCGCTTTTACCAGTCTTTCTGTTATTTACATGACCTCAGATATGGCCTTTTTGAATTCCCTTAAAAATGCTAATCAAGATCTTCAGGGCTATTGTACACTCTGCATTCTCTGCCTGTAATGCTTTTCCCTAGAAATCTGCAGAGCTTGCTGCCTTACTTCATTCAGATCTTTGTTAAAATGTCACCCCATAAGAAAGGACTTAACTGTCCACCTTATTAAAATATCACTTCCAATTTCCCCACTTTCCACTGGAAATTTGTTTCCTTTTTCTAGTCTTATTTTTCATCATTATCTCAAATTTATAAATATATTTATTGTTTATTTTTCATCACAAAAGTTTAAACTACACGAGAGCAAGCGCATTCTCTGTTCCTTCATTATTGTATCACCCATGCCCAAATCACTAGAGGATATGGATGGTGCTCCAAAAATATTTGATGAATAAGTAAATGGATATTAGTAAATGAGTTTATGTTTACCTCTTCGGACACTGAAAAATATTAAAATAGTACATATGCTTCTTCCCCCATCTTCCTTCTTCTGTAGCTCTTCCCCACTTGTTTCCTTCTTCCTTATACAAGAATAATATACCTATGAAGTGTATATTGTGAAACTTTCTTATTGGGAGTGAATGTAGCCTTTTATTACTGTTCTTGATTATTAAAACAAGCATTTAACAATTTTTTCCATCCCAGAAAGAGAACTATACATATATATGTATAAATGATATGCATACACACACACACACACACACACACACACACACACACACACACACATATATATATATAATTTCTAGGCATATTTTCTCAAGTTATAAACCTAAGTATGTTTATAATAAAGTCATCATCTTTGATTTTACATTCATTCTTATTGGTTGATTTTGCTCATAAGAGAAATAAAGAGGAAAAATCTTTGCTCTGTGGTTCCAGATGGCTTACTTAACCTGGTACAGCCATCTCATGTGCCTATATTGATAAAAAAATAAACAAAAATATATACATAGCTCAAAAGTAAGCATGTTTTATAAGAGGCTGTCAATTACCATACATGTAATATGTGACTGGTAGACACCTATCAAAATTCATGAACATTTTCTTACTAAGTTTTGTATTACTTATTTCATGGCATCTTTATGAAACAGGAGTTATATTTTTTGGTTAACAAATCTTCCCTGGTCCTAGAACATACATTAATGATATGGGATAAAATTCTGTTCTGAATTCATATAAACACTGACTGATCTCCCTTACTCAACAAGTATTTCCTCTTCCTCTGCTCCACTTTTATATTTATTTTTAGATATACGGCTAGAAACTCTAGCCATCTCTCCAATTATAATCATAAATTACAGAGCTGAAATTCAGAGAATATGATTTTCCTCAATGAACTTTTTAAGGCTTGTAAAAGATTAAATGACATAAATCAGCACTCTGGCACAATTATGCTATTCTAAAGGTCATTCAGAACCTTCTCCCATCAGTAGCTTTTTAATGGGGATTCCTTGAGTTGTTTCCTGGATGATCTGTAGCCTTGGCTTTAATACCAAACAATCTCTTTTCGAAAGAGGAGGCACTTTGACAACCATTTTAACTTACTGATCAAATTGTGCTATGGATTGTTCCCAATCACCATATCTTCATCTATGACCACTGGCTTCCGAAAGATATTTCCTAATGCAGTAGTAAAATTGGCTTCAACGCTGGACATAGGCCAACTACCTCTGGCTTTGCTCCTCTGATGGCTTCTATCAAAGGGCTTTGAGCAGTTTTTGTCTGCACTTTGGCTTCTTTCTCAATGCAATGGAAGAGAAAGGTCATCATCTATAAACAACTCTATCTATTTAGAAGTACCAAGTTAACTACTTCCTAAGCCAAGGAATCCTATTATATGAATGCCATATATAAAATACTTTTCAGATATTGAAAAGTGATTCAAATGAAAAATTACATGTTTTCTGGATAAAAATAGACTTTTAAAATTAAATGGGCCGGGCACCATGGCTTACGCCTGTAATTCAAGCACTTTGGGAGGTTGAGGCAGGCAGATCTCTTGAGCCCATGAGTTTGAGACCAGCCTAGGCAACATGGCGAAACCCGATCTCTACAAAAAATATAAAATATTAGCCAAGTGTGGTGGTGTGCCTGCAGTCCCAGCTACTTAGGAGGCTCAGGTGGAGGATCCCTTGAGCCTTGGAGGTGGGGATTGCAGTGAGCCCAGAGAGCAACACTGCACTTCGGCGCGGGTGACAGAGAGAGACCTTGTCTCAAAAAATTAATTAATTAATGGCTTTATATTTAAATTATTTGAAGGCCTATGTAAAAATCCACAAAAATTCTCAGTGGTGCTTCTATTGACATTTTTATTTCCAGGTTATTGGTTTATTATTTTGACTAATGTTTGCTTTTCTCATAAGCAGTTGTCAATATCCATATCAGCATTAAACACGCATCAATTTTGTCAAAAGTTGCGTGTTTTAACCAAATCTACAAGACAAATAATAATAGAAAAGGTGGCCTTTAGTTTTTGTTACGGACTGCATACTTTTATTATCTGGCTGTTCACCACCCCTAATGTGATGGTATTTGGAGAGATAACTGAAGAGTTATGCACTTTGGGAGGTAATTAGGATTACATCAGGTCAGGAGGGTGGGGTCTTCTTGACAGGATTAGTATAATTTTAAGAATAGACATTAAAGAGCTTACCCTTTCTCTCTCTCTGAATATACACCATAGAAAGGCCATGTAAGCATACAGCAAGGAGTTGATCACCTGCAAGCCCAGGAGAGTACCCCCACCAGGGACTACATTGGCTTTCATCTTGATCTTGGAATTTCCAGCATGCAGAGCTGAGAAAACTAGAGTTCTGTTGTTTAAGCCATCCAGTCCATGGCATCTTGTAATGGGAGCTCAAACTAATACATGTTTTAAAAAATTAATACTGTTTTCATTGACAAATATTAATTGTATACATTTAAGGAGTACAAGTTGACTTTTTTTTTTCAGAGACAGGGACTTGCTCTGTCACCCAGGCTGGAGTGTAGTGGCATGGTCACGGCTCACTGCAGCTTCGACCTCCTGGGCCTGAGCAATCCTGGTGCTTCAGACACCAAGTAGCTGGGACAATAGTCGTGCGCCATCACACCTGGCTAATCATTGTATTTTTTGTAGAGACAGAGTTTCACCAGGTTTTCCAGGCTGGTCTCAAACTCCTGAGCTCAGGCAATCTGCGTGCTTTGGCCTCCCAAAGTGCTGGGATTACAAGAGTGAGCCACCATGCCCATCCATGATGTTTTGATATATGTATATAATGTGAAGTGACTAAGTCGAGTAAATTAACATATCCATCACTTTACCTATCATTTTTATGGTGAGATATTTGAAATATCTTCTCAGTTATGTTGAAATATACATTATTATTGACTATAGTCACCCTCCTGTGTAATAGATCCCAAACTTATTTCTTCTATCTGACATTTTGTACTCTTTGGCCAACTCCCCATTTTTCCCCTTCCCACCTCCCTGCCTAGCCTCTAATAACTATCATTCTTTCATTCTGTGAGTTGAACTTTTTTAGATTCCACATATTCTAAGAAATATAGAAAAATAGGCATTTTTCTTTTGATTTCCTTTGTTTATTAATCAACAGTGAGTAACTCCTTAAAAGATTATTTTAATAAAATTCCATGGAATAATATTCCATGAAAAACACCACAGCCTGGTGTGGTAAGAACAAATTGGCATTTTAAAGATGAATACTGATTACAGATATCTTTAAGGAACAATAGAATAAATTGATATTAATTGCTATGTTTCAGATACTGTACTATCTAAATATATAGGTTTAACCCTTAACTCCTAAATATGGCTCTTTTCAGCAATGAAGAAACTAAAGCTTAAAGAGTTAGGGTAGCTTGTAAAACCATAGGCCTAATAAACAAGAACAGGGAGTAGAATTTATAGTATCTAAAACCCTGTGTTCTTTCCACCAAGCCATATTGCCTCTCATAACATGAAGACTCTTTTTTAGTTCTCAATCTATCAAGTAGTTAAGAGACTGTGGGACTTGAGGTCTTATCCTTCTCTGAAACCAACAATAGGTTTAAGATGCTCTAGAATACTACTTTTCAAGTTTCATTGCATTGATTCTCAATGATTCCAAGTTGATATTTTCTGAGTTAATAGGAAACTCCATTATTAGTAATGTCAATTAATATAATAGTTAAGAATAAAAACTGATACAGTTCTACCTGGTTGAAGTCTCAACTCTATTTAAATAATATTTTATGCCTCTTGTACCACATTTATAAAATAAGTCAAATAATAGTAGATAATTTGTAGAGTTACTGTAAGGATTAAGGGAGGCAATATATCTAAAGTATTTAGAAATGTGCCTTGTTGGCATTTTGTAGGCACTAAATAATTACTAGTAATTTTTGTGATTATAAATGAAGCAAATGATGTTTCCTCTTCTTTTGGGGAAAAAAAGAGGAAGCATACATTATTTAGAAGTGGTTAAGTGTTCGAAAATTAGTGACTGTATTTTGGTCTGAGATTCTTAGACTGGTTGGGGAAAACATAATCTTCATAAGAAGAAGATGGCATGCTCATGCACTGAACTCATCCATTGTTTATTTTGTTGTTTCATAAAACAAGAAAAAGGACTTTATTTTATTCAGTGTTTTATTTCCAGGACCTCAGAAAATGCCTGGTATATATGTATTTGTTGAGTTAATTCTGAATAAAAGGTTTGTTTTTATTCCTTACAGACAGTGTAGATTTGTATATGTGTTTCTGGGGCAGGGGATAACTTGAAAATAATTTGAATGGGTCTCAGAAGTCATGTATCCTAAAACTGGCTTTTCTTTTTCCTTTCTGTCTGTTTTTTAAGCAAGAGGTTTAATTCTCTTAGCATCAGTTTTTCTATCTCTAAGACAGAAATGATATTTATCTCCTGCTCTAAACACATCCCAGGTTTGTAATTTATAACGAATTGAGAACTAAAGGCACTTAATAAATGATAAACTGATAAGTATCAGTTGCCAAAAAAAAGTATTGAACTAAATCCCTAATCAAGAATGTATATTATAATCTCTTTACATATATAAGGCAAAAACAATGACTTCTGAGAATTTTTTAAACATATTAAGCATCAAACCTCACCAAAGTTTTGCAATAGCAAATCTTTATTACTAATGTCATAACAATTTTTAATTACTTTTAAAAAACCAATAATTCTAAAGTGTAAAGTAAAACTCTTTTTAGGTGGACAGTTTAATGATTCTTGACAAATATATAAAATAATGTAATCTCTACCACAGTCAAGATACAGAATACTTCCATAACCACAAAAAAGTCTGCTACTGTGTAATTTGTCCTCTCCACCATTCCTAGCCTCTATCCTCAATTCTGGGCCAGAACTTCTCTGCCTCAGGGGACACATTTTTCTGTGTTTCAGGTCTCTTTGGAAGAGCTTATATCACTTTAGAATTCAGACTGCTTTGACCTATTTGCCCTGCTTGCTGTGTAACCTTAACTATTTGATGGGCTCAAGAAAGTAAATTATTTTTTAGATTATCTGACATTTTCTTATTTCTACTGTGGTACCAATGCTCCTGCTTTCATCTTGCATAAAAATGCTTTATACATGCTTTATATATCCATATATCCTTCTTGGAAATTAAACTATGATGATTTTCTGGACATATATTACCATGCTCAAAAGAAAAGTCAGAAGCAATTCTAATTTATCACTTCATCTCCAAAAAGCAATCCTAATCAACCCAATAGTTTTCTTTATTTTGGTTGTCCTATTTCTATCATGCCCTCCAATTCCAAATTTTCTTCCAATTTTGCATATCAAAACTATTTGTGGTTTGTCTCTTTATATACTTGTAGATTTGGGATGTTATTTCATGTTTAAAGACACTGTAGCAAAGTGCCAAATTTCCTTGATGTCTTCAAGCCTGAAAAAAAGATATAGAAAATCTCCTTAAAAACTCCCAGTTTGACCTACTAAATTTTCAAAGAAAGAGAAAGGAGGAGACAGAAAAGGAAAGAGAGAGAAGGAAGGTGGGGAGTGGGGAGCACTGATTGTAGCCGAAATGTCTACTCATCGAGTAGTAAATGGAAGTTATTTTTCTAGATATTACCTTTGCATAAGTTTAGTCTTTTTAGAAATTGATGAATATGTGCATTGTATACCTTTTTAAATGCTTATTTTAAAATTTGCAATAGATACGTCCTACTCCTTAGAAGAATACTTTCTATTTTTATAGTCAATTAAGCTGGTGTATAATTTAGAACAATCTTTGACCATAACAAAAGTATTAAGAAAACTGCTGCATAGAATTACTGCCCCTCTGCAACAAAATTTATTGTGAGCCCCTGTATATAAACTCCATTAATTTGGGTTGTGAAAAAAAAGAACTTACAAAGGTGTTTCTTTCAGGAAAGATAAAATTCTTTGGCAAGCTACATTCCCAACATATGAACATATGGTTCTCTTTTATACTCATCCTTTGTCATTAATCAAGATTATGGTATCATATTCCAAATGTAAATGATCTACACGTTTTCTTAGCATTTTTTATACTAATCGGTGTCATTGTGATAATTCATTGAGTAATTATGCATTACATTAAATTGTGGACTTGATTTCTATTTTTGTTTCCTGACAGGCTACAATTAAATCACATAATTGATGTAGTCTAATTTTGAGCCACATGAAATGGAAGGAAGAAATATGTACTTCATTGAAATAGGAAATTCTTCATATGGAACCAAAAAAGAGCCTGAATAACCAAAGAAATCCTAAGCAGAAAGAACAAATTTGGAGGCATCATATTACCTGACTTCAAACTATACTACAAGAATACAATAACCCAAACAGCATGAAACTAGTATAAAAGTAGATACATAGACCAATGGAACAGAATATAGAAGACAGAAATAAAGCCAGATACTTAAGACCAACTTATCTTTGACAAAGAATACAAAAACATAAACTGTAGAAAAGACATCCTATTCAATAAATGATGCTGGGAAAATTGGACATCCCCAAGTAGAAGAATAAAACTGGATCCCTATCTCTCAGTATATATAAAAATTAACTCAAGATGGACTAAACACTTAAATCTAAGACCTGAAACCATAGAAATTCTAAAAGAAAAACTCTTTTGGACACTGGCCTAGGCAAATAATTGATGACGAAGACCCCAAAAGCAAATGCAACAAAAGCAAAAATAAATAAATGGAACCTAATTAAGCTAAAAAGCTTTGGTACAGCAAAAGAAATAATCTTCAGAGTAAAAAGAAAACCTACAGAGTAAGAAAATTTTTGCAAATCATGCATTCGACAAAGAACAATATTCAGAATCTACAAGGAACTCAAACAAAACAGCAAGAAGCAGCCAAATAATCCCATTAAAATTGGGCAAATGGCATTAATTGACACTTCTCAAAAGAAGATATACAAATGGTCAACAAACATATGAAAAAATGCTCAACATCACTGTATTAGTTCATTTTCACACTGCTGATAAAGACATATCTGAAACTGGAAACAAAAAGAGGTTTAATTGAACTTACAGTTCCACATGGCTGGGGAAGCCTCAGAATCATGGCAGGAGGCAAAGGGCACTACTTACACTACTTACATAGCAGCAGCAAGAGAAAAATGAGGAAGAAGCAAAAGTGGAAACCCCTGATAAACCCATCAGATCACCTGAGACTTATTCACTATCATGAGAACAGCACGGGAAAGACCTGTCTCTATGATTCAATTACCTCCCACTGAGTCTCTCCACAGTCCACAGTCTCATCTGAGACAAAGTAAGTCCCTTTCTCCTATAAGCCTGTAAAATCAAAAGTAAGCTAGTTAGTTCCTAAATACAATGGGGGTACAGGCATTGGGTAAATATAGCCATTCCAAATGGGACACGTTGACCAAAACAAAGGGGTTACAGGACCCATGCAAGTCCAAAATCCACTGGGGGAGACAAATTTTAAAGCTCCAATGATCTCCTATAACTCCAGGTCTCACATCCAAGTCATGCTGATGCAAAAGGTGGTTTCCTATGGTCTTGGGCAGCTCCACCCCTGTGGCTTTGCAGGGTACAGCTTCCCTCCTGGCTGCTTTCACTGGCTGGCATTGAGTGTCTGCGGCTTTTCCAGGTGCACGGTGCAAGAGGTTGGTGGATCTACCATTCTGGGGTCTGGAGGATGGTGGCCCTCTTCTCACTGTTCCATTAGGCAGTGCCCTAGTAGGGACTCCGTGTGGGGGTGCCGACCTCACATTTTCCTTCTGCACTACCCTAGCAGAGGTTGTCCATGAGAGCCCTATCCCTGCAGCAAACTTTTGCTTGGGCAACCAGGCGTTTACATACATATTCTGAAATCTAGGCAGAGGTTCCCAAACCTCAATTCTTGTCTTCTGTGCACCTGCAGACTCAACACCAAGTGGAAGCTGCCAAATCTTGGGGCTTCCACCCTCTGAAGCCACAGCCCAAGCTCTACGTTTGGCCCTTTCAGCCACAGCTGGAGCAGCTGGGACACAGGGCACTAAGTCCCTAGGCTCCACACAGCACAGGGACCCTGGGCCTGGCCCCAAAACTACTTTTTCCCCCTGGGTGTTGGGGCCTGTGATGGGAGGGACTGCAGTGAAGTTCTCCGACATGGCCTGGAGAAATTTTCCCCATGGTCTTGGGGATTAACATCAGGCTCCTTGCTACTTATGCAAATTTCTGCAGCCAGATTGAATTTCTCCTCCGAAAAATGGGTTTTTCTTTTCTACTGCATTGTCAGGCTGCAAATTTTCTGAACTTTTATGCTCCGTTTCCCTTTTAAAATGGAATGCTTTTAACAGCACCCAAGTCACCTTTTGAATGCTTTGCTACTTAGACATTTCTTCCACCAGGTATCCTAAATTATCTCTCTCAAGTTCAAAGTTCCACAAAACTCTAGGGCAGGGGGGCAAAATGTGGCCAGGCTCTTTGCTAAAACATAACAAGAGTCACCTTTGCTCCAGTTCCCAACAAGTTTCTCATCTCCATCTGAGACCACCTCAGCCTGGACCTTATTGTTCATATCACTATCAGCATTTTTGTCAAAGCCATTCAACAAATTTCTAGAAGGATCCACACTTTCCCACATTTACCTGTCTTCTTCTGAGCCCTCCAAACTGTTCCAACCTCTGCCTGTTACCCCGTTCCAAATTCGCTTCCAGGTTTTCGGGTATCTTTTCAACAACACTACTGGTACCAATTTACCATATTACTTTGTTTTCATGCTGCTGATAAAGATATACCCGAAACTGGGAACAAAAAAAGATTTAATTGGACTTACAGTTCCATGTGGCTGGTGAGGCCTCCGAATCATGGCAGGAAGCAAAAGGTACTTCTTACATGGCAGCGGCAAGAGAAAAATGAGGAAAAAGCAAAAGCAGAAATCCCTGATAAACCCATCAGATCTCACGAGACTTATTCACTATCATGAGAACAGCATGGGAAAGATGGGCCCCCATGATTCAATTACTTACCCCCGAGTCCCTCCCACAACACATGGGGATTTTGGGAGATACAATTTAAGTTGAGATTTGGGACACAGTCAAACCATATCAACCACTAATCATCAAGGAAATGCAAATTAAAACTGCAATGAGGTACCACATTAATGCAACAAGAATGGCCATTATTAACAAGTCATTAAGCAATAGGTGTTGGGATGGATGTGATTAAAAGGGAACACTTACACACTGCTGGTGGGAATATAAATTAGCACAACTTCTATAGAAAACAGTATGGAGGTTTCTCAAATAACTAAAAGTAGATCTACCATTCAATCCAGAAATGCTACTACCCAAAGGAAAAAAAAGTCCCTATTTCAAAAAGATACCTGCACATGTATATTTATCACAGGACTATTCATAATTGGAGTTCACCATTATAAAATTCATCCATGTAACCAAAAAAACCACTTGTATTCCTAACACTATTGAAATAAAAAGTTAAATTAAAAGAATAAAGAATAAAATGAAATTTTAGAAAGTAAAAATAAATAATAAATGCTAATGCTTGTGTCATTTCTTCATGTTATAGATTTTTATATGATCATTGCCCATCAACGCATCTTTAATTCTCTAGTTTCCATTATGAAGTTTATTCAATATTTTTATCTTTAAGTATACATGAAGTATAGAAAACATGTTTAATTATAAAATATCAAAATGTGAGCTTCTTTATGATAGTGCTATAAGACTATCCTTCTCATTTTGTTTAAAAAGCCATTTATTTTTTATGACAACTTTCCAAGTTCTTATTCATGGGAGCTAAATATTAAAACAATTGAAATCATGGAGATAAACAATAGAATAATGGTTCCCAGTGGCTAGGAAGGACAGTTGGTGGAGGGAATGGTGAGGGGAAGTAGGGATGGATAATAGTTACAAAAAAAGCAGTTAGAAAGAATGAATAAGATCTAGTATATGATAGCACAACGGGGTGATTAGAGTCAATAATAATTTAATTGTTCATTGAAAAATAACTAAAAGGGTATAATTCGATTGTTCATAACACAAAGGATAAATTCTGGAGGTGATGGATACTTCATTTACCCTGATGTGATTATTAATATTGCATGCCTGTATCAAAATATCTCATATACCCCTTAAATGTATACATCATTTTTCCATAAAAATTAAAAATTAAAAAAATAAAAATTAGAAAAAAATTTTAAAATGTTGTTTATTTCAGCAACCCCTACGGTTGACTAATGAGGATTAAAATATAATTTGGCTAAACTTCGGTTCCCACTATTGAATTTAGGACTCACAAATTAACATGTAATTTTGAACTCTAAACACACTTTCTGGCTGTGACAATTGGACAAATAACTTCTTCCTTAGGGATTCACTATTGTCATCTTCAAAATGAAAGTTTGAAACTTGGTTATTTCTTCAGAAGCATTATCCCTAACAATTCTTAGACTTAATCTAAGGACTTCATTTTAGATCTGTGAGTTTATCTGTAAAATAAAGAATAACTCATTGATTTGCCATTTTTTATTTAATGTTATAGATACATATTTGATTTTTAGGCATAATGTGTGGTGAGAACAATTTTAACAACTCTACCTGCCATTCCTCTATTTTGCAATATTCAGGAGGCTTCAAATAAAAATCATTGAGTTTAGGCTAGTAGCACTCCCTGACAAAATGGGGAAGTTTGTATGACCCTTTTCTGATTACTTCAGGCAAAGAAGATATTTCCTAGGTCTGTAAGAGACCCACATTTACTTCAAGACAGAACCAAAATCTTGCTTTATAGGATTATTATTTTTTTCAACATGGATTTTGACTGTGCTATTTCTGATGAACAGAAAAGAATGTTTTACTTTCAGAAATGTGAATATTTAATAAACCAAGTAATAAGACACCTTTCAGGCTAAGAATTTCCACTGCTTGGATACTGAAAATTAAATTAACATTAAAGAATCCCAGAATGAAGCAATACTAATGGCCACACAGCTGAAGCCATCCAAGTCTTCTGAGGTTACTATTCAAACAAGCAACTGTAGGACTCTGTAAGACTCCAGAGATGAAGACTCAGTTTTATTTTAACTTGTGAATAGGGGTACAATATTCTCAAGGGTGGAGATAGTATAGGTGATAGAAAGGAGGCTTTAAACACATAGGCATAAAATTGAAGGTAGGAGAACCACAGTTTGAGTGGAGGGAATCCATGAGGAAAGCTCTTTTTGAGAAAGTCCAAATCATTAAATGCCTTTCCTATGAACTTACGGGGAAGCTCAATTTACCCAGTATTTTAATTTTTCTCTTTATCCCATCATAATTTTGTATTAATATTTCTTATATCTATACCAAAGAACTTTAAATAAGCCCACACATTTTTGTACATTAGTGTTATATAGGCTGAAAGGTCACTCCATCAGAAGAAAGGGATCTTGTCATACCAAATTCCATCTAAGCTTCAGCTGTGAAAAGCAATCTTCCCATGAGGTTGTCTGTTACTTATAATTTCAGGTGGTGATAGAGTGCTTCAATAATCTTAAGAAACTCTGGCTACTTCCATTTTTGAGGCTCATATGAAACCATGATTCCTTTTTAAATTTTATTTTTAATTGACAAATTAAAGATTGTTTATATTCATGATATATGACATGATGTTTTGCTATACAGTCACATGTCACTAAATGACGGAAATACGCTTTCTATATGCTTGATTCCAATCAGGTTCATGTGCTGATGAATATACCCTTAGTTATTTTCTAGGTTTCCTCTTTAGATTTGTTGAATTTCTTTGCTTTCTTGTCTCTATGCATCTGTCAACCTAAGACTGTGCCAATCATATTATGGTGGAAGAGCCAAATCTTTTTTTTTCGTATTTTCTTTTTTTAATTTAATTTTATCTTATTTTATTATTATACTTTAAGTTTTAGGGTGCATGTGCACAATGTGCAGGTTAGTTACATATGTATACATGTGCCATGCTGGTGTGCTGCACCCATTAACTCGTCATTTAGCATTAGGTATATCTCCTAAAGCTATCCCTCCCGCCTCCCCCCACCCCACAACAGTCCCCAGAGTGTGATGTTCCCCTTCCTGTGTCCATGTGTTCTCATTGTTCAATTCCCACCTACGAGTGAGAATATGTGGTGTTTGGTTTTTTGTCCTTGCGATAGTTTACTGAGAATGATGATTTCCAATTTCATCCATGTCCCTACAAAGGACATGAACTCATCCTTTTTTATGGCTGCATAGTATTCCATGGTGTATATGTGCCACATTTTCTTAATCCAGTCTATCATTGTTGGACATTTGGGTTGGTTCCAAGTCTTTGCTATTGCGAATAGTGCTGCAATAAACATACGTGTGCATGTGTCTTTATAGCAGCATGATTTATAGTCCTTTGGGTATATACCCAGTAATGGGATGGCTGGGTCAAATGGTATTTCTAGTTCTAGATCCCTGAGGAATCACCACACCGACTTCCACAATGGTTGAACGAGTTTACAGTCCCACCAACAGTGTAAAAGTGTTCCTATTTCTCCACATCCTCTCCAGCACCTGTTGTTTCCTGACTTTTTAATGATTGCCATTCTAACTGGTGTGAGATGGTATCTCATTGTGGTTTTGATTTGCATTTCTCTGATGGCCAGTGATGGTGAGCATTCACGCTACCTGACTTCAAACTATACTACAAGGCTACAGTAACCAAAACAGCATGGTACTGGTACCAAAACAGAGATATAGATCAATGGAACAGAACAGAGCCCTCAGAAATAACGCCACATATCTACAACTATCTCATCTTTGACAAACCTGAGAAAAACAAGCAATGGGGAAAGGATTCCCTATTTAATAAAGGGTGCTGGGAAAACTGGCTAGCCATATGTAGAAAGCTGAAACTAGATCCCTTCCCTACACCTTATACAAAAATTAATTCAAGATGGATTAAAGACTTAAACGTTAGACCTAACACCATAAAAACCCTAGAAGAAAACCTAGGCATTACCATTCAGGACATAGGCATGGGCAAGGACTTCATGTCTAAAACACCAAAAGCAGTGGCAACAAAAGCCAAAATTGACAAATGGGATCTAATTAAACTCAAGAGCTTCTGCACAGCAAAAGAAACTACCATCAGAGTGAACAGGCAACCTACAAAATGGGAGAAAATTTTCACAACCTACTCATCTGACAAAGGGCTAATATCCAGAATCTACAACGAACTCAAACAAATTTACAAGAAAAAAACAAACAACCCCATCAAAAAGTGGGCGAAGGACATGAACAGACACTTCTTAAAAGACGACATTTATGCAGCCAAAAAACACAGGAAGAGCCAAATCTTTATAGTCATGCATCACTTTATGACTGATACATTTTCAGAAATGCATTATTAAATGATTTAATCACTGTAGAAACATCACAGACTGTACTTACACAAACCAAGATGGTATAGCCTACTACATACCTAGGCTGTACGGTATAGCCTATTGCTCCTAGGACATAAAATTGTACATCCTCACACTGACCTGAATACTGTAGGAAATTGTAACACAATGAGAAATATTTGTATACAGTAAAAATACAATATTATAACCTTAAAGAAGCATCATTGTATAATGCAGTCTATTGTTGACCAAAATGGTTTTTTGTGGCATATCACTGCGCATGTACATTGTGGAATAAATAAATCACAAAGAAAATGATAATTAAGTCAACATAAGTTAGCTAAAGTTTCTTTCCTAAGGATGGAAGGAGTAGCCTCTGAATTATTATGCTTGATGCTTTTTTTGAGAATAAACTAAAAGACCTTGATGTTGACCCAGAACTACCAACAGTAGTAATCCTTTGTTGTTCTTTTTTGACTTCCCACTGACTCTCTATGTGTGAGAATGTTCTACATTAATGATGCAGAATATTCTCTCATTACAAAGACTTAAAATGCCAGATATTCATGTTCTTAGATTCCCTTGAAGCTAAGATGCAAGGACATGACTCACTATTGAAAAATAGTATTCACTGTCTCGGATATTGACCACATACCACTGTCTAGAAGAAGCAGGGCCATGCAGAAACCCCTGCGATGATGGCATTGTCATGGCAGTTGATACATCCGATGTCTCAAAGCTGGAGTGATATCACTTGTAGCAGTATCATTAAGCTGTGCTCACGATAAGCAAGTTGTGGTGTCTGTGACCACTAGCAATAATAATGTTATCTTTATAAATCTAATACTGTGGCATTATTTGGGGCATATCTTCTGGCACCACAGATACAAGGCTTGGTTGTACTGTCTTCCTAGAAATCCTTTGAGCTTTCAAATATTCCCAAAAGATAGTTTCTGCTTATTAATCAGAAGTGGTTTCTGCTGCTTAAACCCCAAAAACCCAAATGGATACACAAATTAGGAAGTAGAATAATCTGCTTTTAGTCCATATATAACATTGATGGTGCCTAAAACAACTCTTACTGAATAGTTACTTAAATATAACATGTTGAATTGAGCCTTATAGTGTAAACGTTAATTGAATCTCTGCTTTTAGCCACTCCTTAAAATCTTTCCTTAGGAATGATGTACATGAATTGCATGTTAGATTAAGCATCATAGACTAAAAAGAATAAAACCCATATATTAGTTAATTTGTAATATTATTAGTAACACTGATACTAACAGGGAAATGTGTTAAGTCTCCTTAGATGTCTGGCAGCAAATCTTATCCCTCCTTCTCTCTTTTTCTGTCCAAACTATCTCTCTTTCTCTGATATGCCAGATTGTCCATTTTTTTTTTATCACATAAGTACCAAAACATTCTATAAGCTTTCACGGGTTATGCTGAATCTTAGTAGTTTCACAGAGTAAGGCATATAGAACAATAGATCGCTAGATAGGGAAGTAATAATAGATAGATAGATAGATAGATAGATAGATAGATAGATAATCTCCAGGTAAATTATTATCACTGAAAATAAATAAGTTTATAACAAGAGCATGCTTGTAGGAACTTAAGAAGTGGTACAATTATAAAAATATCAAGTTTCTGTTATACTCCTAAGAATTACTATTAAACTTAATTTCTTGAGTGATTTCAGTACCTTAAGTAGAGATAAGTTTCACAATAAAATCACTATCATTTAAACTAAAGAAAAAAATGTTTCTGTGTCAATTCTTCTCTAACATTAAAGAAACAAGTCAGGAAGAAAACTATTACAGATAAAATATTTTTGTTTAAACACAAATTTAATATTCCCAATTACACAGGTATATTAAGGGCCTCCTCGTGAATTTAAAAGTACTCATTCCATCTATTGACAATGGCCTCTTCTAATATCTTTTCTCTTATCGGTCTTTCTAAAAGGAGTATTATCATATATTACTGGTTTTAATTTTTTCTCATTATGTTAAAAACACAACATAAAATCTACCCTCTTAACAAATATTTACATACAATACAATACTGTTAACTATACAAACAATATTGTACTGCAGATCTTTAGAATCTGTCTTGTATAACTTAAGCTTTATATTAGTTTAATAGCAACTTTCAATCTCCCACTGCCGCCATCCCCGGCAAACACCATTTTGTTCATTTCTTTACGTGTGACTGTTTAAGATATCGCATATAACTGGAATCATGCAGTATTTGTACTATTGTGACTGGCTTATTTCACTCAGAATAATGTGCTCCAGGCTTATTAATCCATCACACGTGTCTGAATTTTCTTCTTTTTTAAGTGTGAATAAAATTTCATTGTATGCATGTCATATTTTCTTTATCCATTCATTTATCAATAAACATTTAAGTTTCTTTCCGTATCTTGGCTGTTATCAATAATGCTACAATGAGCATAGGGGTACAGATATACATGTCTAATTTTGATTCTGTTATTTGTGGTTTTGGTGTCGTATCTAAGAAATCATTAACTAGAATAATGTCAAGTAGTCTTTCCCTTATGTTTTCTTCTAGTTGTTTTACAATTTCAGATCATATGTTTAAATCTGTAATCCATTTTGTGTAAATGTTTGTGTATGTGTAAGATAAAAGTCCAATTTCCTTCTTTTGCATGTGGATCTTCGGTTTTCCTAGAATCATTTTTTGAAGAGACTACCCTTTCTCCCTTTTGTATTCTTAGAATCCTTGTTGAGGATAAATTGACTGTGTACATAAGAGTTTATTTCTGGGCAGTCTATTCTGTTCCATTGGTCCATATATATGCTTTTATACTGGTATCATCATTTTTAAATACTATAGACGTGTAATATTCTGAAATCAGAAAGTGCGATGCCTCCAGCTTTGTTCTTTCAAGACTGCTGTGTTATTCATGGTCTTTAGCATAAAATTATCCATATGAATTTTAGAATTATTCTAGTATTTCTATTAAAAAATGACATTGAGACATTTTATGGAGACTGCATTAAATCTGTAGATTTATTTGGGTAGTGTAGACATTTTAACAATATTAAGGCTTCCATTCATGAACAAAGGATGTCTCCATTTATTTGTGTCCCCTTTAATTTATTTAATTTTTTTTAATTTTCAGTGTACAACTTTTTCACTTCTTTGGTCAATTTTATTCCTCAGTGTTTTATTATTATTGGTGTTACAAACAGTATTGTTTTCTTAATTTCTTTTCTGAATAGTGTCTTGATCAATTTTGTGTTGCTGTAAAGAAATACTGGAGGATGAGTAGTTTATAAAGAAAATATGTTTATTAGGCTCAAAGTTCTGTAGGCTGGAAGAAGCATAGCACTGGCATCTGTTGAGGATTTTTGTGCTGCATCAAAACATGGCAGAGAATGTCAAAGGGGAAGCAGGCATGTGCAAAGAGGGACCAAACAGGAGGAAAAACCTCACTTTATAACAAACCAGAACTAATCTATTCCCAAGATAACTAATTTCATCTTTCCTGGAGAACATCTCACTACTGGGAGAACAGTACCAAGACTTTCATGAGGGACCTACCTCCATGAGCCAAACACCTCCTAACTAGCCCCAACACCATCACATTGGGGATCAAATTTAAACGTAAGTTTAGGGAGGATAAACCAACAGTATCAAAGTAATAACAAAGACCTCATCATTAATGTATAAAAACAGAACTGATTTTTATATGTTGATTTGGTATCCTGCCACTTTCCTAAATTCATTCACTAGTTTTCATTTTTTAAGTGCCTTTAAGGTTTTCTACATATAAGATCATGTCATGAACAAAACGAGACAATTGTGCTTCTTCCTTTCTGATGTGGGTGCCTTTTGTTTACTTTTTTTCCTAATTGCTCTGGCTAAGTCTTCTAGTACTATATTGAATACAAGTGGTGAGAATAGGAAAATTCAAAAATGTGTAAAAAATAAATAACACATTCTTGAAACCGATAAGTCATAAAAAATAGAGAAATTAAAAAATATCTCAGGACAAATGAAAATGACAACGCATCACACACCAAACTTATGAGATGCAGCAAAAGCAGTAATAATTTGGAAGTTTATAGCAATAAACACCTTTATTTAAAAAGAAATATGTCAAATATGCAACCTAACTTTAATCCTCAACAAATTCGGAAAAAAAAAAAAGACCAAAGATAGCAGAAGGAAAAAAATTAAAGACTGGAGCAGAAATGAGCAAAATAGAAAGTAGAAACACAACAGAAAGAAATCAACAAAATTAAGAGTTTTTTTTTGAAAAGATAAACAAAATTAACATACTTCTAGCTAGACTAAGAAAAAAGAAGAGACAAGACTCAAGTAAATAAAATTAGAAATGAAAGAGGACACATTACAACTGACGACACAGAAACAAAAAGAATCATAACAGACTAAACAATTATATGCAAACGAATTAGATAACCTAAAAATCTGATACATTTCTAGAGATGCAACTTACCATGACTGAATTATGAATAGAAAATCTTAATAGATCAGTAACAAACAAGGAGATTGAATCTGTAATCGGAAACCTCCCAACAAATGATAATCCAGAACTAAATGGCTTCACTGGTAAATTTTACCAAACATCTAAAGAATAATTAATGCCACTCCTTCTCAAACTCTTCCAAAATGTTGAATATACGTGAACCCTGAAAATTTGAGACAGGTGTCAGTTAATATAGAAAGTTTATCTTGCCAACGATGAGGACATGCACCTGTGACAAGCTTCAGGAGGTCCTGACTACATGTGCCCAAGGTAATCACAGCACAGCTTGGTTTTATACATCTTAGGGAGATATGAAACATCAATTAACATATGTAAGATGAACATTGGTTTAGTCAGAAATGCAGGACAACGTGAAGCACAAGCTGGAGGGCTCACAGGGGAGGGGGCTTCTTCCAGGTCATAGGTAGATAAGAGACAAATGGTTGCATTCTTTTGAGTTTCTGAAAAGCCTCTCCAAAGGAGGCAATCAGATACGCATTTATCTCAGTGAGCAGAGGGGTGACTTTGAGTAGAATGGGAGGCAGGTTTGCCCTAAGCAGTCTCAGCTTGATATTTTCCTTTAGCTTAGTAATTTGGGGGCCCCAAGATATTTTCCTTTCACACATATCACAATCATATGTGCAGTATGTTTAATTTGGAACACTTCTGACTCAGCTATGGTTAAAAAAAATCAATACACCTTATCTGTTATTGGTGAGTTTTTAGTTGATAATTTTTGTTATTGTTTAGAAGTAGCAAATTTCTAAACGCAATTTTCGAAGCCTCCACAAATCTAAACAGTTTTACCCACATATATTTTATGGCCAATTTTTAACCTACTGCTATATACAAATTATACACTTGTGACTTAATTCATTCTATTACCTAAGACTTAGATCCTCCTCCTAGATACTATCATCTGCTTACTTAAATTGTAGTATTTATTATATACCATATATAGATTTGATTATTGTGATGGCTGTTTTATATACTATTGAGTGATCATGAGATAAAATGAACTAGCAATTATGCTTATGCTAATAGATGTCTCACAAAAAGAGGTGAGATTTCTAGTAAATTACTGGCAAAAATAGTGAAAAGAAATGGTTAGGAAGAGAGTGAAGGTTTGAGTAGGTGGAGTAATTACTGAAAATAACAGAGATCAGTAGCATAATTAAGAAAATGCAAACAAGATTGTAAATGATAGCCCTTAGACTTGTATAAGAACCCCAGCAAAAGAGACATAAAACTGAAAGCATAAGCTCTGGGTTGGGGAGTAGTTTGAAGAGTACATTTAATTGAGTCTAAAGGCACACAGGTCACACAAAAGCAAAAGAAATTATAAAAATGTCAAATGTGAATAATTAGAAAATCATATTAAGTATTATTAAATTTTCTATCAAACAGTCAGGAAAAGAAACCTTCTTTCAGACATTCCATTAAACCTACATTGAAAACTACCTCCTGCTTCCCTACCACTGAATTTTGCCACCATTAATTAACTATCCTTACTCTTGAGTATCTGTAAATGAGAGAAGAATTTTCTATGTAATTGGATAAGTGCTCATGAATAAAATAGAGTTATTAATAATGTATGAGTCTATTAAAAGTCAAAAACAATGCATGTTGAAAATTTTACTAAACCCTTTCCCCTGAATCCTCTATTTCTAAAAATTATCCTATTTCTCTTTGATATGTAAAGTTAAGGAAAAGGGCAAGGTGACATCTTAGGGTTTCTTATAGTGCCATAATTTTATACTATATAATCCAAGGTTTTTGAATATATGTCTTATATTAGTCAATAACCAAAAAACCAATATCTGTAAACATCATTTCTAGAATTCATAAAATGCTGAAAAAATAGACTCAATATATTGGAATGTTTCCCAGAATAACTCTGATAGTTTGCCAAGGATGATTAGGAAATTTTCTGTCATAAGAAAATATAAACACCTCATTTTTATTATTAATATTACCATCTAGTCTACAGTCTTGATGCAACATTAGATCAAATTTACTCATTGCAGACTATTTAAAATTTATCCCAGATTTATTAAATAATTCAGATAAATTATATCAAGCAATATTGGTATTTATTAACTATAAAACAATTTCACAAGCCCCAATTCTTCTAATTATTTTTTACTTCCTTGCATAATGTCACATATTTAATTTTTGAATAACTCAGTGTTACTCCCTCCTTTCTTGTCAGAATTTCCAAATCATTTTGAAGACAAAATGAAAAAAAATCCTTAGGCTTTTGCACAAAAAAATACTCAAAGTAGGCATTCCACTTTTCCACAGAACAGTAAGGAGGCAGCAGATGTCTTAGCATGTGTAAAAGCAATCTACAGAGGTGATTGGTGTCTCTGTGCCAAAAAATATGGAGAAATATTTGATAGGTGACATAGCTTTATAAAAAGGTATGCTGCATTTCTGTAATGTATTTGTGGGATGTGATGGAAGACCTCAGAAGTTTGTCAAATATCCCAGCCTGTAATCTCAGCACTGTGGGAGGCCGAGGCAGGAGGATCACCTGAGGTCAGGAGTTCAAGACCAGCCTGGCCAACATGGCGAAACCCCATCTCTACTAAAAAAAAAAAAGTACAAAAATTTAGCTGGGCGTGGTGGCGTGTGCCTGTAATCTCAGCTACCCAGGAGGCTGAGGCAGCAGAATCACTGGAACCCAGGGGGCAGAGGCTGCAAAGAGCCGAGACTGCACCACTGCACTCCAGCCTGGGCACAGAGCAAGACTCCGTCTCAAAAAAAAAAAAAAAAAATCCGAACTGCTTCTCGGTCTTGTGAATTCAGGTAGGCTAAACATTACCTCCAGATGAACCCTAAAAAAAACCTTTAAGGACAATTTCAAAAACTACAGTTGAATGATCTGTTATAAAATTCAAATCTTACTCTAGTTTAAAAAGAAGAAAATGTGGTCTCATGAAGTCATTACTGCTGAGATTTTCTGAGTCTAACAGAAATACTTAAATTTCTAGATATGCTATATAACCATACATTAAATTTTGTTCAGAAAAAAATACATGTTAATGAAGAAATTGGTAGGAAACGGCAATGATATGTCTTCAGTTGTTGTTTACGGTAAGTGTGACCTCACCAGCAGAATACAGGTCGAAGTATCAATACCAAATAAAATAGGATTAAGTACAAAACACAAAGAAATCAAGCATACCACCCCCATCTCTTTTAGTAATATGGATCACAGTTTTTATGACATTTGAGTAACGGATTCTTAGACAGGAATTAACACCAGATATGCATATGTCTGTTGAGTGACTTGCTGGTATTACCAAAAAGAATGTAAGCTAAAAAGGGAGGTGAAAGTGTAAGAATGCTGAGATAAAATTGGAAGTATTACAATGGAAGTCATCAGGTATGATTTCAAGATGATAAACAAACTAGGAAGGTTATTTATTGGACTTCAGATGAGAAAGATATCATGGAGAAGAACTGAAAAACGATCTGTAAACTCATGCATGAAAAAACAGTATTCAGGAAAATTCACTTTAGGCTTTACCATGAAGACATACATATAATTCCCATAGAGATTATAAAGATTTAGTAAGATGCAATATAGGACTGAAATTTGTCTGTGGAAGGGAAATATTGCTCAATAAATACAGACTTGTTACAGAGAACTAAAGTATCTGGTATCACTGTATGTGTCTATTTACATAGATATCTAAAATTCTAAAAATGAAATATATCTAAAAAGTAGTTACATGAAGATTAATGTAGAGAAGAGAACAACTTACAAAGTTGTAGCCATACAATTCCTGATAACACAGTGAGATGAAAAGTAGATAATGCAATACTGACTCAGAAAGGTGGCACAAGGGCAAAATATAGACTTGAGACAATTTCAAAAATGGAGACATCTGCTAGAAGTCATACTAAGCTAAAATCAGCATTGTGATAAATTCTTTAATTTACTGATAATTTAATAGAAAAAAATAACAAAAATAAAATAAATATAGATCTAATTCTGACTATTAAATTAATATTAGTTGATGAAATGAGAATTTGGTGGAAACAATGAGCATAGGTAAGGATGGAGTAAAGTGAAATAGTCAAATATTTATCTAAATCTTTGAAGAGGCAGATTGCAAATTTCATGATCTATAGCTTGTGACTCTTAAAAGTAAATATAGTTTAAGAAGACTAAGAATCATAATTCTAAGTATATAGTTATAAATGACATGTGAAGAAAAGTTAGTCTCTAAAACATGAATACAATTTTACATAGAGCCACTCAGTGCATTCATTTCTAGAAAAATACATTTTAAAAAGTGTAAAGGTTGATTAACGGATCAGAGACAAACTGATAAGGATGTTATGATTTTTCTGGTATAGTCTGTTGAAAGTCTCAAAGTAAAATGTGACTCAAAAATTATCTAGAAAAGATAAGCTATTTTTTATTTATATCCAGAACAACTAGCAGAATAAATAATACACATTTTTGTTTTGGAGATGGTGAAGTTATTAAAAAGAATGACAGAAATAACACAAAACTGCTCAATCTTAATATAATGCACAACTATATTTAGAATACTATTCTTCAGGCTAAAAACTGTGGAACAAACACTGGCAAGAATAAACTAAATCCTAAAGTATTTGGTATTGATTTCAAGAGGTCACGTAATTGCTTTACATAAATCCAAGATCGCAGTCTACCAAAAAAGTTCCCAGATGATACTGCCAGAGCACTGTTTACAATCCTGTACAAATAATGGGATTCAGAAGAAGTGACAACAAATTTAGGTAGACAAATGCAACTCTATTTTTTTTAAAGGTGGAAGAAATTGCATTCTGCAATGAGTCAGTGAGTGATGTTACCTACAAAAAATATGGCAGCGTATATAGATAAAATAATGGTTTGTAAGTATTTAATACAATAAAAACTCTGTATTAGAAGTCAATTATGCCATTAAAACAACATCCACATATATCTGGATACCAGTAGAAAACCATCAGAGAGAAGGGAAGGTGGACCGATTTACTCTCTAGGTCTGATCTCTAAGAGAGGTGTTGCACATTCTGTTCAGAAAAGAATCTGGAGAATTCAAGTGTATTCTGAACTGGCATAAATACCAGAAATTTTCACAATGATAATAAATTAAGGAGTCCAGTCCCTCGATAAAAAACCTGTGTGTGATTTTTCAGATTTGATCACAGACAATTTCAAAGGCTTTACCTGGCAGGCCTCACGGGGGAAAGCTGCCCTCCCTACGCCAGACTTGCTAAACAGCCAGTGCATGGGCATCTCTAAAGGGACTTAAGACAAGGACTCAGAGCTTTTCCTCAGGCACCTCTATTGAGTCCTTATTATGAGATGGAGGGTGGAGAGGAAAACATTAAAGATGCTTTTTCCTACCCTGACTTGGTAGCAAGTAGCTTTTTTCATTTTAATTTTTATTTTAAGTTCTGGGTTACATGCACAGGATGTACAAGTTTGTTACACAGGTAAACATGTGCCACGGTGATTTGCTGTACCTGTCAACCCATCACCTAGGTATTGAGCCCAGCATGCATTAGCTATTTTTCCTAATGCTCTCCTTCCCCCTACTCCAACCCTCAACAGTCCCTAGTGTGTGTTGTTCCCCTCCCTGTGTCCATGTGGACTCATCGTTCAGTTCCCACTTATTAGTGAGAACATGCAGTGTTTGGTTTTTGACTCCAGCATTAGTTTGCTGAGGATAATGGCTTCCAGCACCATCCATATTCCTGAAAAGGACATGAGCACATTCCTTTGTATGGCTGCATAGTATTCCATAGTGTATATGTACCACATTTTTCTTATCCAATCATTGATGGGCATTTGGGTTGATTCCATGTCTTTGCTATTGTGAATACATATGTGTGCATGTGTCTTTATAGTAGAATGATTTATATTCCTTTAGGTATATACCCAGTAATGGGATTCCCGAGTAAACGGTATTTCTGGTTCTAGAACCTTGAGGAATCGCCACACTGTTTTCAACAATGGTTGAATTAATTTACACTCCCAACAACAGTGTAAAAGCGTTGCTATTTCTCCACATCCTCTCCAGCATCTGTTGTTTCCTGACTTTTTAATTATCGCCATACTAACTGGTGTGAGATGGTATCTCATTGTGGTTTTTATTTGCATTTCTCTAATGACCAGTGATGATGAGTTTTTTTTCATATGTTTGTTGGCCACATAAATGTCTTCTTTTGAGAAGTGTCTGTCCATTTCTTTTGCCTGCTTTTAAATGGGGCTGTTTTTTTTTCTTGTAAATTTGTTTAAGTTCCTTGTAGATTCTTGATATTAGACCTTTGTCAGATGCATAGATTGCAAAAATTTTCTCCCACTCTGTAGTTTGCCTATTCTCTCTGATATTAGTTTTCTTTTGCTATGCAGAAGCTCTTTAGTTTAATTAGATCCCATTTGTCAATTTTTGCTTTTGTTGCAATTGCTTTTGGTGTTTTCATCATGAAATATTTGCCCAGGCCTTTGTCCTGAATGGTATTGCCTAGATTTTCTTCTAGGGTTTTTATAGTTGTAGATTTTACATTTAAGTCTTTAATGCATCTTGAATTAATTTTTGTATAGGTGTAAGGAACGGGTCTGGTTTCAATTTTTTCCATATGGCTAGACATTTCTCCCAGCATCATTTATTTAATAAGGAATCCTTTCCCCATTGTTTGTTTTTTGTCAGGTTTGTTGAAGATCAGATGGTTGTAGATATGTGATCTTATTTCCGAGTTCTCTATTCTGTTCTATTGGTCTATGTGTCTGTTTTTGTACCAATACCATGTTGTTTTCGTAATTGTAGGCTTGTAGTACAGTTTGAAGTCCGGTAGTGTGATTCCTTCAACTTTGTTCTTTTTGCATAGAATTATCTTGGCTATACAAGCTCTTTTTTGGTTCCATATGAATTTTAAAATAGTTTCATCTAATTCTGTGAAGAATGTCAATGGTAGTTTAATGGCAATAGCATTGAATCTATAAATTACTTTGGGTAGTATGGCCATTTTCATGAGCATGAAATGTTTTTACATTTGTATGTGTCCTCTCTGATTTCCTTGAACAGTGGTTTGTAGTTCTTGCAGTTCTTCAGTTCCCTTGTTAGCTGTATTCCTAGGTATTTTATTCTCTTTGTAGCAATTGTGAATAGGAGTTCATTCATGATTTGGCTCCCTGCTTGCCTGTTGTTGGTGTTTAGGAATGCTTGTGACTTTTTCACACTGATGTTCTATCTTAAGACTGCTGAAGTTGCTTATCAGCTTAAGAAACTTTGGGGCTGAGACGATGGGGTTTTCCAGATATAGAATCATGTCTTCTGCAAACAAAGACAATTTGACTTCTCTCTTCCTATTTGAATGCCTGTATTTCTTTCTCTTGCCTGATTGCCCTGGCCAGAACTTCCAATAGTATGTTGAATAGGAGTGGTGAGAGAGGGCATTGTTTTCTTTTGCTGGTTTTCAAAGGGAATGCTTCCAGCTTTTGCCCACTCAGTATGATATTGGCTGTGCTTTGTCATAAATGGATCTTATTATATTGAGGTATGTTCCTTCAATACCTAGTTAATTGCGAGTTTTTAACATGAAGGGATGTTGAATTTTAAGGAAGGCCTTTTCTGTGTCTATCAAGATAATCATGTGGTTTTTGTCTTTAGATCTGTTTATGTGATGAATTACACTTATTGATTTGTGTATGTTGAACCAGCCTTGCATCCCGTGGATGAAGCCAACTTGATTATGGTACGAAGTAAATTTTAATCCTAGTCCTCCCTGCTTATTTCTCCCCAGCCCCAGGGCTCATAAAAATGTCAGTGCCCTTGGTTTGAAATTGTATTATAGGCTAAATTTTTCCCCTCAATATTCATATGTTGAAGCTTTAACCCCCAGTACCTAAGAATGTAACTGTATTTGGAGACAAGGGCTTTAAAGAGGTAATTAAGGTAAAATTAGGTTATATGAGACGGGGGGGTGTGCTAATTCAATCTTATTGTTCTTCTTATAAGAAGAGATTATGTGGACACCAATACTTACAACAGAGGGAAGAGCACATGAAGCCATCTCAGGAAGACAGCCATTCACTAGCCAAGGACAGAGGCCTTAAGAGAAATAAACCCTAGCAATGTCTAGAATTCTAGCTTTGAGGACCATGAGAAAATAAAATTCTTGTTTAAGCCACCTAGTCTGTGGAACTTTCTTATGACAGGTTTGTTAGTTTTATAGGGCTGCCATAAGAAAATACCAAAGACTGGGTAACTTAAAGGAGAGAAACTAATTTTTTTCGGAGTTCTAGAGGCTGGAATTCCAAAATCAAGGTGCCAGCCAGTTTGGTTTCTCCTAAGGCCTCTCTTCTTGGTTTGCAGATAGCCACCTTCTCTTTGTCCTTACAAGACCTTTTTTCTTTGTGTGCAAATCCCTGCTGTCTTTTGTGTGTCCTAATCTTTTCATATAAAGACAACAGTTAGATTGGATTAGAGTCTACTTTAAAGACTTCATGTGAATAAATCACCCATTTAAAGATCCTATTTTGCAAATATAGTCACATTCAGAGGCACTGGGGATTAGAGCTTCATCACATGAATTTTGGGAGTACACAATTTAGTCCATAACATCAGCCTAATTAAACTAATACAGGCACTCTGAACAGTGAGATGATCCACATGTCTACATCAATCCACATGAACTTCTATCAGCACACTGTTACATGAGGGAAAATGAAATATGACGAGTTGACATTTACTTCAATCTTAGCATTGTGTTCCTATTATTGAAGTAAGTAGTTAAATATTTGATTATTGTTTTCATTTTTGACTTGTTGCTTTAATCAGTTACTGGACATCTCAGTTCACTCTCCAGCTCAGTGAAGTGCCTGACATAAATACACTAGTTGAAAAAGATCCTAGATGATGATTGGGAGTATAGGAACAATGCTCAAATGTCCAGCTCCCCACTAAAAAAAGCCTGAAATAAATTAAGATGTTCAGAGACACAGTCAAGTAGGTGGGGACTCAGTGGTGAAACAGAATGAAGCAAATAAGACATAAGCACAGGGACCAGCAATAGCTACATTCACCAGTAACATGGAGAGACAAATACCAGTGCAATTAAGTGTTGAGATTTGTTCATAAAAGCCACTCCACATTTCATGCCACAAAGGTTAATTCCAGAACCTACCCCTCTTTTGTTGACTTCTCAAAATTGTCACATATTGTCATGGGTGTGGTGAAGAAGGAGAACACAGTTGTGAAGAAAATGTCTGACATTGATATTTATTAAGAAAATAATACGTTCCATGGATTAAAGATTTAAATGTAATAAATCAAACTAAAAGAATCCTAAAAGATCTCATTTTTCCCTATTTTTGTACCAAATTTAATTGCATATTTTAAAATAACTAAAGGAGTGTAACTGATTGTAACACAAAGGATAAATGCTTGAGTTAATGGATACCCCATTTACTCTGATGTGATTATTATGCATTGCAAGCCTGTATCAAAATATTTCATGTAACCCACAAATATATACACTGACTGTAAACCTGCAAAAACAAAAAATAAAGGAATCCTAGAAGAAAATCTGGGAAATATCTTTCTGAACATCACCCTTGGGAAATAATTTATGACTAAGTCTGCAAAAGCAATTGCAATAAAAACAAAAATTAACAAGCGAGACCGAATTAAACTAAACAGTTTGTGCACAGCAAAAGAAACTATCAACAGAGTAAACAGATAACCTACAGAATGGGAGAAAATATTGGCAAACTATTCTTCTGATGAAAGTCTAATATACAGAATATGTAAGAGCTTAAACAATTCAACAAGAAAAAACCAGATAACCTCATTACAAAGTGAGTGAAAGAGATGAAGAGACACTTTTCAAAAGAAGATATGCAAGCAGCCAACAAACATGAAAAATGCTCCACATCACTAATCATCAGAGAAATGCAAACCAAAACCACAGTGAGATACCATCTCACATCAGTAAGAATGGCTATTATTAAAAAGTCAGAAAACAACAGATGCTGGCAAGGCTATGGAGAAAAGGGAATGCTTACACACAGTTTGTCAAAATGTAAATTATTTCAGCCACTATGGAAAGCAGTTTGGAGATTTTTCAGAAAAACTTGAAACAGAACTACCATTTGATCTAGCAATCCCATTACTGAATATATACCCAAAAGAAAATAAATAATTCTACCAAAAAGACACATCAACCTATATGTTCATCACAGCACTATTTACAATAGTGAAGACATGGAATCAATATAGTTCCCTGTTAATTGTGAATTGGATAAAGAAAATGTGATACATATACACCATTGAATACTACATAGCCATTTAAAAAAATAAAAATAAGATTTTTGCAGCAACATGGATGTAGCTGGATGCCATTATCTTAAGCAAATTAACATAAGAACAGAAAAGCAAATTCCATGTGTTCTCACTTATAAGTGGGAGCTAAACATTAGGTATGCATAGGCATAAAGATGGGAACGATAGACACTGGCAACTAGAAGAGGGGGAAGGGAAGAATGGGGGGAGGAGTTGAAAAACTAACTATTGTATAGTATGATCACTATCTAGGTGATGGAATCAATCATAACCCAAACCTCAGCATCACATAATATTCCCATGTAACAAACCTGCACATGTGCACCAAGAATCTAAAATAAATGTTGAAATTATTTACAAATATATAACAATGTTGTGTATTAGTGGAATGTAAAACAGCATAGAGAATTTTTTTTTAAAAACTATTATATTTCATTAAGTAGATAGATGACAAGTCACAGCTAACTTACACATATATTTCAATAAATAGATACATGCTGAGGCACAGGGAACCAACACACACATTTCATTTTTTAAGAAATATTTCAGTTTATTGTTAAATCAGTTTTTTTGAGAAAGAAACACTGCTTTATTAAGAATTTTAGAGTTTTTATTTTTTATTTTTTTTCATTTTTTTAAACTTTAAGATCTACATCCAGAATGGTATTTCTAGATTATCTTGCAAGGTTTTTATAGTTTTTGTTTTTATAATTGAGTATTCCATCTCAAATTGATTGTTTTACGTGATGTAAGGAAGGGGTCCAGTTTCAGTCTTCTGCATATGACTGCTACCCAGTTATCCCACCATTATTTATTAAATAGGGAATCTTTTCTCCATTGCTTGTTTTTGTTAACTTTGTCGAAGATCAGATGGTAGTAGGTATGTGACTTCATTTCTGGGGTTTTTATTCTGTTCTATTGGTCTATGTGTTTGTTTTTGTATCAATACGATGCTACTTTCATCACTGTAGTCTAGTAGTATAGTTTGAAGTACTGTAATGTGATGTCTCTAGCTTTCTTTTTTTCTTAGAATTGCATTAGCTATTCTGACTTTTTTTGGTTCCATATGAATTTTAAAATAGTTTTTTTCCTAGTTCTATGAAAAATGTCACTGATAGTTTGATAAGCATAGCATTAAACCTGTGAATTGCCTTGGGCTGTATGGCCATTTTAATGATATTGATTCTTCCTATCCATGAGCATGGAAAGGTTTTCCATTTGTTTATGTCATTTCTGATTTTTTGAGCAATGTTTTGTAATTATCATTGTAGTGACCTTTAACCTCCCTGATTAGCTGTATTCCTAGTTATTTTATTCTTTTTTTTGTGGCAATTGCGAATGGGATTGTGTTCTTGGTTAGGCTTTCAGCTTGGACACTGTTGATGTATAGAAATGCTACTGATGTTTACACATTGATTTTGCATCCTGCAACTTTGCTAAAGTTGTTTATCAGGTCTAAGAGCTTTCGGCCAGAGAACACGGGTTTTCTAGGTATAGAATCATATCATATGCAAACAGAGATATTTTGACTTCCTCTCTTGCCATTTGGATACATTTTATGTCTTTTAGAACAATTTTTATACAAAGTGTCCTTAAATTTAATAAATTTACTATTAATAAAAAAGAAAATAATACACCCCTAACAAATTGAATTTGCTTTGATGAGAGTGCCTAGCATGCTGAACCATATCAATGTGTACAAAAATCACATACCTGAATTTATGCAATGATTGCATTCAAACATTTCATGATAAACACATGGAAATGATTTTATTATTTAGCAAAGTGAGAAAAAGTGGAAACTGTTTAGAATTACAATGACGAGTGCTCTTTGTTTTATGAGGGAGTTATGCTCTAATAAGCCCATTATGAGTTTAAAATAGTGTAAATCAAAAATGCATTTAATACACAACCTACTGAACATCATAGCTTAGCCAAGCCTTCCTTAAAGGTACTCAGAACAGTCACTTTGGCCTAAAGTTGGGCAAAATCTTCTAACACAAAGCCTATCTTGTAATAAAGCATTTAGTATCTAAATTGTATCTGAATTCTGTACTGAAAGTGAAAATATGAATGGTTGTATGGGTAACCAAATATGATTTCTACTGAATGCACATCATGTTTGCAACATCATGAAATTAAAAAATTGTAAGTCAGGGATCATATGTAGTTGAATGTCCATAAATAAAAACTTCTGATTAAGGGATAACTATCAAACTGGAGGGATTTTTAAATAATTTTACTGTCAGCTGTATACTATTAAATATTTGTATTAGTGATATAAACAAAGACATTAATTACTTGCTAACAACATTTGTGGAAAACATGAACCAAGAAAGAAAAATTGACATGTTAACCAGTAGGATGAAACTCTATAAAGATCTAATGGGGTGATATCTAACAAGATAAAATTTAACAGAAGTAAATGTAAAGTTATGTTTTTGAGTCTAAAATCTGGACAAATTAAAAGAAACGTTGCCTAACTGGTTTACGTTATAAAGAATTTTGCAGATATTCCTTCAAAGAAATGTATTTATGCAGGAGGACTTCAAGATGACTGACTATAGGCATCTGGTACTCACCTCCTCCAAAACTAAGAACTGAAATAGCAAGAAGGTAATTACACTTCAAATAAATTACCTAAGATAAAATATTGGAATTCAACAGAGAAGTCACAGGAAATTCCTAACACAAGGAAGGAAAGTGAGGCAAGGCAGCGTGATTTGCTGGGATCCTGTAGAGCCTTCCCAATGCAGGGAAAGGGTAAGTAAGTCACCCCCAAAAGTCTACATTCTCACCATGGACTCTAGATAGTCCAGCCATGGGAGAGCTACTCAACCCATCAGAACCCCAAACTAACATTAAGAGCTGCCTGGAGACCAGTTGATGGCATTGCTCCAGAGAAAGAGCACATGTTGGGTTTCACTCACATCCCAAATTCTAAGCAGCTGCTGCAAGGTGACATTTTAAGTGCCTAGCCATCACCACACTGCACCCTGCCCTGGTAGTCAACAATCCCTTAATCTCCACATCCCTGGAACCCCAATTATATGCTCTGTCCACATCTGGGAACTGCTGCTGGCTG